>NW_017806175.1:5678223-5714466 GCF_001891065.2 Hippocampus comes | reverse complement strand
AGACGAGTCCGGGGAGCCGGCAGCCCCGCTCGTAGTCCGGTCCGGAGCAGGAGTCCGGCGGGCAAGGTAATCAGGGTATTAGTAGGCCGTAAGATGATTTACAAATACAGTTTTTAACGGTTATGTCAATTTTGTAGTCATTGAGTGTAATTGAATTTCAATTCATTGCATAGCCCTAATGTGGAGGAGGAGTAAAAATGTTTTTATATGGTCTCGATATTGGGAATTTTAACATATAATGGGTGGGTGTGGACCATATGCCCACCGATGGACGGGGCGGGGGGCACCGCCGTCAAATTTTGAGCTTGTTGACACTGCGCAGGGAGGCGTTGCCGAGTCAGACTTGCTCACTTTGGGGAAGGAGCGAGACGAGCTGAAGGCGGCTCTGCAGGATGTGGAGGTGCGCATGGAGGACATCCAGACCAACGTGAAAGCTCTCACTTCTGAGAGAGACCACTTCAAAGTTATGTTTTACCAGGTGAATAGCCTCATCCAACACCTCTCCATCCCTACGTTTCTTTTTTTGGGTGGGGGGAGAGATGGGCTTCTAACAGCTTTTCTTTATTCAGGCGCAAGAGCAGCTGAAGGACGCCCGTCAAAGCTCAAGCACGTCCGATGACGTCTTGAACCTGAAAGAGGAACTGAGGCTGGCAGAAAGTAAAATCCTGCAGGTTAAGGCAGAGCGAGACTTGCTGATGGAGGAATTTCAGGTGAGTTTGCTTTTGTCGGTTCAGCTCTCCTACACGCACAAGCCCCCCCCCCGGTTTGACTCTGAAACAGCGTGGTTCCCACCCTGTGCGTTTGCTTTTCCATTCCACTTTTTCGAAGAGGCATGCGCTTACAATGGAACGTTCCTCAGAGCCTCTTCTAATCTGGTTCTCGAAGGCACGCCTGCAAGTCTGTGACATCGCTGTCATTTGATTGGTCAACGGCAGTTCTTCAAACTGTCGCGGAAAAGAACCCATGCTGACAATCTGGACAAATATGAGCATTTTTTTTTCCACTTTCTTCTTCTTCATTAGGTTGGCCAGACATCGGCTCTTCCAAATGGACATGGGCAAGAAAAGCGGATACTCGACATGCAGAATGGCATTCACATTGTAAGCCCGGATCATTATTTTCCCATGTGACGCATTGTTTTTCCATGTTTGCCAAACTCTAGTTTGAAGTCTCCACTGTCTTGGATAAGAACCCTGAATAACATGAATGCCTCCGTTTCTAACTTTACCGCACATTCTATTTAAAAGAAGGGGAAAAAATGAAATGCTTTTGACTTTTTGGTGTGAAGCTGGAACGGGAGAACTTAGAGCTGCGTTCGCAGCTCTTCGTGCTAAAAGACAGCAAGCGGGACATGGAGCAGAAGCTGGACGTCCAGTCAAGTGCGCTGCTTCAAAATGCCGAAGAGGCAGCGCAGCACAGGAAAACGGCTTCTGCATTGAGGTTTGTTGAGAAAACTCACACATCATCCCTTTAAATTGTGGCCAATGGAGCTTGTAATGAATCACCATTTCTTTCAGATGTGTCCCCGAGTCAAATTTGATCTGTTTTTGGATTTGGGAACACGTTGTCACCAACTCTTGAGGAAAAAGTAAAAAAAAAAGAAAAAAATTAAGAACAATTTACCCCCAACAGCCGTTTTACCAATCAACACAAAACTGGGTGGACATCTCTATCATAACGGCACGCATGAAAAACTTTGTAAAATTGAGCAGGAAGTCGGCCAGTTTGGTTTGAAGCAACCATTTTTGGCAGTGGTAAAAATTTCAAAGTAAAATTACAGAACCATGCGTTTCCTTAGACACAAACAAATGCTGTGCAGAACAATATATTGTTTTTCTGATATTGTTATGCTGCTATATTTGAATGATTTACTGCTAGCATGTCATAAATTCTATTGAATAAGTCAAACAATGCCAACTTAGTTCACCCGGAAATGACGTCTGCCACAACATGGTACTTTCAGAAGGTGAGGATTTTTGGTCATACGCAGCAATGAAATAAATATTTGACAATAAGTCCCTTTTTGGGGGGGCCTAGGGGGGGTGTCATTAAAATATATCATAGGACACTTATTCCTGTTCAAGATTGCTTGTCTCTCAAAGTCGGTGTTTTCTTTCTGCGTGTCAGGCTGCAACAGGAGCAGATGCAGTATTCGCTGTCCGACCTCCAACAAAAACTGTCTGTGAAGACCTCCGAGCTGCACGCCGCTAACGAACAGATGGAAAGTCAGGATGAGACCATAGGTGACGATTTGTAATGATTGCTTTATTTTTATTTTATTTTTTAATGATTGCCGCTGAATTCTCTGCTTTTGTCTCACCTCCGAGCTGCACGCCGCTAACGAACAGATGGAAATTCAGGATGAGACCATAGGTGACTCTTTGTAATGATTGCTTTATTTTTATTATTATTATTTTTTTAATAATTGCCTCTGAATTCTCTGCTTTTGTCACGCAGGGATGTTGCGTCAGCAGGTGGCCAAGCACAAGCAAGAGGCGGAGCGGCTTCATCTCTCATTCTCTGCGCTGGATAAGGAGAAAGATGGCCTGCAAGATGAGGTGGATCAAAAAGCAGAGAAGCTGGTTGTTCTTCAGGAGGAACTTGAAAATAAGGTCGCTCTTCCAAATCTCTGTATGAAGCTTTTGTTTATGAACCCTCCTGTTTTGTGTGTCACTGTTTTTTTGGGTTTTTTTTTTTTCTGACATTTTTGGATCATTTCTGTTGCTGAGAAACAAACATAACTCGATGGTTAAGCTCTTCAAATAACATTGTTGGCACCATGTCACAATAGTTTCCATAGCTTATAATTGCAAATGTCATTTTGTCTGTTTAGGCAAAGACACTTCAGGATGTTAGGCACACAGTCACCGCGATGGACAAATCTGTGGCGTGAGTAGGCTTTTTTCCTTTTTTTTAAGGCGTCACCGTACCTAATTGAGACTTGTCATCCGACACGTTTGTGTTTTAGTCAACTGCAGGGGGCGCTCAATAGCCGCGAGAGGGAGATCGCCAGTCTCAGGAAACAGCTCGACGAAGCCCAGATGGAGGTGGCGGGACTACAGAAAACCAAAGAGATCACAGTCAGGGAGAAGAGGAGGCTTCAGGATGACCTGGCGACGATGACCAGAGAGAACCAAGTGCGGATCACGTTCTTCTGATCATCATGTTTTGAAAAGCAAAGAATGAACAGCCAAGCTCTGCCTCTGTTGTCTCGTCTAGGCGGTCAACGTGGAGATGGAGGAGGCTTTGCGTGAGCGCGACGAGCTGAAACTGAGAGTGCACTCTTACATAAGTGCAGTGGCCAGGATTGAGAACCTGTTGCAGACAAAGGCAAGAGAAATTTGCCATACACATACATGATTGTAAATCTGCATTTCACACAATTTATTTTATTTTGAAACAAAATATTGAATGTTTGGTCCATTAAGAAATAAATAAATAAAATAAAAGTTGACAATCTTCTTTGGTTTTAATTCTGAGCCAGTTGCAGTGTCACAGGTGAGCCGTTTTTGGACTCGTGGACTATTCATGTTGTCCTTGGGGCTAACTAGTGCACGCTGGTTCCATGTTTTTTAGGACAATGCGCATTAATCAAAAGGCATCTGTGTAGGTAACTGTAACTGTCAGTTTTATCTAAACTCTCTGCATCCTTACACTTGCTCCTCCATGCATAACTGCACACGCCTCACCTCTCTGCTCACTGAGAATGGAAAAAAAAAAAGTTAATTGGAGGCAATTAGGGGACTGGTTTACTAAACTCCTCAAGCAACCAATCGCGCCAATACATTTGTCCCCAACCTTTACTGCTGGCGTGCTTGCTTGCTTTTGTGGTATTTCCCTTTTGTGAAGCATCAGCTGACTATGACGTGTTGGCCTCCCCAGGATCAGGAGAACCTGGACCTGCTGGAGCGCTACCGCACGGCCCACTTGGACGTGGAGGAGCGGGAGCGCAGGCTGCAGCAGATCGAGGAGCTGAAGAACTCCATCCGCCTGGAGCTCCTCTCGTCCGACACGGAACGCCGGCACCTGCGTGAAACCGTCAGCCATAAGGAGCTTGAGATCCAGCAGGTGAGACACACAATCCCAGTTACCTGAATTCAATTGAAAACGCTCATCATTTTGAATTGCATTGATGTACATTTTTTTCCCCCCTCCAGAATATGCAAGCTCTGCAGGCGTACGAGGGCAAAGTGTCAACGCTGGCTCGAACCATGGCCCGACTTGAGGAAGAGCTGCGCAAGGCCCAGGAGGAGAAAGCGTCTCTCGCCTCCGATTTGGCCTCGGTCAGGGAGCTTTGCGTCAAGCTGGACTCTGCCAAAGAGCTCACCGTGCGACAGGTCACATCCAAGAGCATGGAACTCGAGAGGGTGAGCAGGTGTCAGCACGATGGACGATTGCATGCGTGCCTCATTCGATTATTCAATGGAACGATTTTAATCTGTACAATAATAGACTTTAAAAATGTTCGTTCGCCCGAACTCAATCTTGCCTGTTTCTCAAATACTGCAATTCAAAGCAATAAATGGATGGCTCGTAAACTCGTAAGTTGGGGACACTCTTAAGTCAAGGCACCACGATACTGTATGTCAATGTTCAGCAACATATACTCGCTTTGCTAAAATTGAGCTTGGTCCCACCCAGGTGGAGGGAGAGCTGGAGGACGTGCGCTCCGAAGCGCAGCTGCTGAAAAAGCAGCTGACCAGCGAGCGGCTGGCGGTGCAAAATCTGGAGAAATTGCTGTCCACCAATCGCCAGAAGGAGTTCCAGACACACCTGACGGCCAGCGAGAAGGAGTCCGAGCTCAAGGTCCTGCGCGACAGGCTCACGCTGGCCGACAACAAGAAGTAAGGACTCGGACCAGCCTGACGCGTATCGAAAAAGCCATATTGGAGAATTTATTCCATATCCTATTAGTGTATTGTCTTTCTAGTCAGGACAAAGAGCCTATTAGTACACCAACCGAAAGCTGGATATCAAGGGTACGGAGTAATTGATGTGTCGTCCCCCCCCCCCAAAACCACCCATGTTGTCGTATGACAGCGCCGAGCACGCGAGGGACGTGTCCAACCTGCGCAACAAAGTCTGTCAGCTGCAGACAGAGATGGACGTCCTCAACAGACAGCTGACGTCAGAGCGCTTTGAACGGTGAGTTCAATGTCCGCCACCTAGTGTTGGATGAACGCATTGCACCGGAACGTACAAATTGCAACTTGAGCGATGCAACGACTATCAATCAGGTTGTATACAGTGTCGCCACGCATGCCTCTACAAAAAAAAAGCTTTAATGAATAGACATGAAATTAAGATGTATATGTCGTTTAAAAAATATCTAATTTTGAGTCAGTGTTAATTGTTCTTCAGCTTCAATTAGCAGAGCCATTGCGTGCTTTATTTTTACAGAAATTTTACCTTTGAAAATATTCAGCTGCGTTTCCTGTACCGTTAAGATGGCAACTTGGGATTTCTCAAGCAGAACAATATTAGAGGTTTACCAAGGACAGAATTAGGACCTTAGAGCTGTTCTGATGGGACTTATGATGACAGTGTTACAAAAAAAGAAATAAAAATGCAGTAGTGTGGTCACACAGTGTGGTTGTCTGTGTACTGCCAGCGAGAGGGCCGTGCAGGAGATGCGGCGGCGAGGCCTGTCCGTCTCTCCGCTGCGGAGCTCGTCGTCGCTCAACGTCTCGACGGGTTCGCAGCGCACGTCCGTCACCAGCTCCACTCCACAGTCAGACAATTAATACATCATTCTTTTCATTCATCTACAGTAGATACAGTGATACCTTGAGCATCATAAGGTTGATTTCAACAATTATGTTGGATGACTTTAGCTTTAATTCGAAGAACTGTCAGGTTCTAGCACGTGGGCAAGGAGAGCTAGAGTTGTCAGTGCACTTTTTTTTTTCTCCCCTCAGTGTCCTCCATAAATGAAATGACTATAGAACGTCCCTACTAGAAGTTGCCAGCGAGTATTTATTGAGCCATAGCATTATGCTTGAATTGTTTCACGCACGTCTTGGATTTTCACATTTTCTGTACAATATAACATCTGTTTACCTCTATCCTTTTTTTCCACTCATGTTCTAAATATATATTGTGTACATACTGACATTTGTTGAATAAACATGACATTGTGTTTTCATACAGTTGGGAAGATGAGACATTTCTGCTCCTGTTTATTCAATTAAATACATTTTTAAATAACAAGAATGAGCATATACGGTAAGGTAATTATTTTTCGTGGGTGGGCGGGGGGGGGAGGTGGCACCTGTTTAAGCCACCGAAAACATTGAGACATTTCTTAACTTTTTTAATCAATTCAGTAGTGAGTTCTTCAATGAACATTTGAATTTTTTTTTTTTTTTTTAAATCAAATACTGAAATTATATTTTGGGTCGCACAGTGACCGCCTGGTTAGCTACATTCTCCTCACAGTACAGAGGTCCAGGATTCAGTTCCAGGCTCCGACCTGCCTGTATGGAGTTCGCATATTCTTCCCATGCCTGCGTGGGGTTTCTCCGGGTACTCCTGTTTCCTCCCACGTTCCAAAAACATGCATGATAGGTTGATTGAACACTCAAAATTGTCCCTCAGTGTACTAGTGAGGGTGAATCTTGACTTTTTGGCTGGAAAAGACAAAAACAAAAATATTGGCAGACAATATCAATGACAAAATATTCCGTTCCCGGAATCACCTAACACATCCCACATACAGTATAAGCATTCGTTCTGATCATGTATATTGAACACTGTAGATACTATTCTTGATGAGAAGCATGATGCCTCGCATCATTACCTTTAGATGCCACAAGGTGGCAGCAGCTAAGTACTCAGTAGATTTTTCAAATGCCAAACTAAGCCCCCTTCTTTTGAGGATCACTTGAGTCCAGGACGTTACGTGAGCCCTGAGCTGACCTCTTCTCCTTGGATGGAGCTGTCGGGAGCCGGCTGACGAGGAGTGGCCCGATGGTCGACGGGCGAGGAGGCCCTCAGAGGCCTGAAGGAGATATCTTCAGAGGTGTTGCTGTCAGGAGAGAAGACAATTAATGTAGGAAGGAGGGAGATCGGCGTGGAAATCCAGTCGCCGTTTTGAGTGAGTCCGCTAAAGACAAAATTAAGGTGCTCTGCACATTGTGTGCTGTTGATTGATGACGTGTTCTCTTGATTCGCTACAGGTACGTCCAATTAAAAAAATAAATAAAATGGATCGCAGCACATTCGATCGTTAGGGGAGTGTTCCATCAGGCAATATGATGCCCCCAAATGTTATAATTTTTAAACAATGCACACTGTAAATGCGCAAAGTTTTGCCATGACAATGTTAACAGTTAACCAAGTAGGGCCAAAACAGACAAAAAAAATCGTGAAATCCATTTAAATAAAAACAAGCAGACTGTTTACGTGAAGTCAAATCCCTAGACGTATTTGTTAAATAAATTAAAAGGTTTGTTGATTTTTTTCTGTAAAAATTTTCACTTTCAATTAAGTCGTGGTAAAACCAGTTGACAGTTTTTACCTTCAGCGGGGTTGTCAGCATCTGTAGAATGTAATAAAGAAACTTCATCTCACATGGTTACTTTTTAAAATCAAGTAATAATGTAACTCTGGCATCACTGAACATGGGTGACAAAACCGTCTTCTCTTTTTCAACCTCGCAGTTGCACGAATGGACAATTGCGACCAGTCGGGCGTTTTTCATTCAAGCTCACCACTCAAGGACTTTGCTACTCAAAACCTCCATCTTGGTCTGCAGCTGAGTGACTTTGCCCCGGAGATTGGTCACCTCCCTGGCGTTCACCACGCTACCAAAGTAAAACGTCGGTCACCATTTGAAGCAAAATCTCTTCAAACAAACTTTCCCCCCCTCCCCCACACCACCAAGTCTTACATCTTGTTGTCGGCCAGGGTGAGCATGTGGCGTAGGGCCTTGAGCTCCGCCTCCTTCTCGCTGGCCTCCCGGTGGGCTTGGAACATCTCCTGTCGATTGGCGGCCAGCATGGCCTGCATGTTGCGCACCGCCAGCTTTTCGCTCATCAGGTGCTCCTTGAGGCGAGCCGCCTCCGTGAGAGCGTCCTCCTGTCTCGTGGTCGCCTGGACGGCAAGCAGAAAGGTGGTGGGAAGTAGGCAAGTGTAAATTCTTGGTTATTGTATTGAAGTCCATTTTCTTTTTCTTTTTAGGTGTCTGTATTAAGCTTGGAACAAATGATTATTTTAATAATGGAATAATCTGTCGAGTGTTTTGGTGATTAATCAGTAAGTCATATAAAACCAAAACAGTTTTTAATTTCAATCACTTTATGGAAAAAAAATCAACATGAATTCAAATTAAGAGTGCAGACAACGCACAAACTAATCGGGGTTAAATTACTGGTTTGGTTTGTAACGTCAGAAAATGAGCAGAAAAATGTTGACCGTTTTCCAAAGTAAAAGTGGCTGTTTGGGAATCTCTGGATTTCAACTCGACACATAAGACATTTTTTTTCTGTATATAATTGACAGTAAACCGTTAAGTTTTACTGTTCATTTCAGTGTTTTGTTTTTGTTTTTTTACGAAAACGAGCCTCACCCTCTCCAGTTCCATATTCGCCTGCAAAAGTTGACGGGCGGCGATTTCCTTGTCCGAGTCCATTTTGACGCAGACTTCTCTGACCGACGCCAGGTCGGCCAAGAGAGAGGCTTTTTCCTCCTGAAGGACACGGATCTCCTCTTCCAGTTGGGACATCCCGTGGGTCAACGATGCGACTTGTGTCTTGTATGTGTGTAAGTCCTGCATGTGCTACGAAGGCAAAGACAAAATAGTTTGGGGTCAGCTAGCAACCAGTCCTAGGGGGGGGGAAACCTTGCATCTTGCCCAAAGTCAACCAGGATGGACTCCAACATTCCCGTGACCCTCAAGAAGTGCTCCAGAAAATGATGGATGGTTGAACTGTGGTCTTACCTGCTGAATCTCTTGCACCTTGCGCCCAAGAGCTTCGCGCAGGTGCTGGCGTTCCGTCTCGGATGAGATGAGCTCCAGGCGGACGGAGCCGATGAATTCCTCCACCTGCTGCAGCCGCTGCTCCCGCTCCTGCACGTCCGAGCGGGCTGTGCGGAAGCGCTCCACAAGGTCCAGGTTCTCTTGATTCTGCAAGGGAAGACATGTATCAAAGAACTCCTTTGGGGTTTCCTCGTACCCGCAGCGAGAAGCTTATGACCCCTTGTCACATGGGCCACCGTAATTGGCAGAGAAAAGGGGCAAAACATTTAAAAGGGGGACTCATTCAGGATTTGAACTCAGGACCTGACACCCAAAGCAAGAATCATACTGTTATAGACCAACATAGGCAAGTGTAAGACCCCCTGCTATCAAGTGATACCAAAGTTGGGTGGTCCAAGCCTGGTAGAACCCCTTAAAACGGGGCTCGTCCGGGATTTGAACCCGGGACCTCTCACCCCCGAAGCGAGAATCATACCACTAGACCAACGAGCCACAGAGGTATGTGGATGATCTCCTTATTTGTCACATAGGCTGTCAGATGACAATTGAAGGGGTTGGGTAAAAGTCTTTAGAGGAGGGCTCGTCCGGGAATTGAACCCGGGACCTCTCACACCCGAAGCGAGAATCATACAACTAGACCAACGAGCCACAGATGAATGTTCATGATACCCGTATTTGTCACAAATGACACCCCTGGTAGGGGGAGGGCAAGCTAAAAATCCTTTTCCAAGGAGGGCTCGTCCGGGATTTGAACCCGGGACCTCTCACACCCGAAGCGAGAATCATACTACTAGACCAACGAGCCACGCGTATGAAGCCCTTGTTTGTCAAATTTGCTGTCAGATCAGATGACTGCAAGTGGGTGAGGGTAAAGGTCTTAAAAGGGAGGGATCGTCTGGGATTTAAACCCGGGACCTCTCACACCCGAAGCGAGAATCATACCTCTAGACCAACCAACGAGCCACAGATGAATGTTCATGATACCCGTATTTGTCACAAATGACACCCCTGGTAGGGGGAGGGCAAGCTAAAAATCCTTTTCCAAGGAGGGCTCGTCCGGGATTTGAACCCGGGACCTCTCACACCCGAAGCGAGAATCATACTACTAGACCAACGAGCCACGCGTATGAAGCCCTTGTTTGTCAAATTTGCTGTCAGATCAGATGACTGCAAGTGGTTGGGGCAGGGTAAAGGCCTTAAAAGGGAGGGCTCATCCGGGAATTGAACCCAGGACCTCTCACACCCGAAGCAAGAATCATACCTCTAGACCAACGAGCCACAGAGGTATGTGGATGATCCCCTTATTTGTCACATTGGCTGCCAAATGACACCACTGGCAGGAGAGGGCAAGCTAAAAATGCTTTCAAATGAGGGCTCGTCCGGGATTTGAACCCGGGACCTCTCACACCCGAAGCGAGAATCATACCACTAGACCAACAAGCCACAGATGAATGTTCATGATACCCGTATTTGTCACATAGGCTGTCAAACAACCCAGCGGAGAGTTCTGGCCAAGGAAAAACCCCGGAGAATTTATTTCGAGACTGGAAGAAGCCTGCCGAGGGAGTCAATAATCATCCTCGTGAATTGCACTTTTTCTCTTGCCTTTGTCTTCAAGATGTTCTCAATCCTGGACACCGTATCGACATAAGAATGGACTCTCTGTTTTAGCGCTTCCCGCTCACGTAAAGCCTCCTCCATCTTCTCATGGGCAGCCTGGACAAAAACGATTCGTTTTGAATCAAGTGCGACTTCACCCGGCGAGCAGCCTATTTACGTCCTGACTTGCTTCTCCTGCGTCATGGCGGCCACGTCGTCCTGCAGCCTCCTATAATCACCGATGATCAATTCGTTGTCTCTTGTGAGTCGCAACAGCGCCTCCTGATGGGTCTCCAGCATCCTGTGAGTGGCCTGCTCCCTCTCCTGGCTCTTCAATTCCACGTCCATCTGTCTGTCATGCAAAAAAAAATTTAAAAAATCAGCAGATTACACAGTCCGCGTAGATGTTGGTTGCCTCTTGGGGAATGAAGATACTCACATCAGAAGTGCGATTCGTTTTTGTTGAGGCTCTTTTCCTGAAGAAAATAGTGTGCTATTAGCGCATCTACGTGTCGAAATGGCTTCAATAACAACAATATGGAAGCAACCTTCTTGCCGAGCTGCTCCTGGAGAACCGCCAGTCTCTTGGTCTTGGTCGCCACCTCCTCCTCCAGGACGTTCTTTCTTATTTTCAACGCCGAGAAAGAAATGCGAAGGACCTCGGCTTCCTGCTTGTGCTGATAAACCTGCTGACTCAGCGAATCTGGCAAAACCCATTTTGCAGAAATCGAGTTCAAAAAAAAAAAAGGAGACAAAGGTCTACCAACGGAATGAGTGCTCTGTCCGTACCGATGATGTCCTTCAGTTTTTCCATCTGCGAGTGAGTGGAGTCTAACTCGTTGTTCTTTACAGACAGCATGTGTTGGAGGTCCAAAAGCGCGTAGTGAATCTGCTCTTGTTGTTGCCTTGAGACGAGATGACGTGTCATTCATCGAATTACAGCGGTAACTTGACTTAGTTGTTCCGGATGCGAGCAGTCACTTTGTTGTTGTTTTTTTTTTTGGCTTTGTGTTGCGAGCAAAAACTGAAGTGAAGCCCCTTTCACACTGCACTTAGCATGGCACGGTGTGCCGGCTCCCTGCTGGGTAGACTTGGGACTGCAAATTGTTTCCAGTTATTTTTCAGACAATTTCTTCAAAGCAGGTGATGTCTATTGAATCAAAGTTTGAAATCATGAAATTTGGGGCATTCCTAAATCAAGCTACCGCTGTTCTGTTCATTAGGTTCAACGCTATTGATGCGGCTGGAAACCAAACCTAAGACCGGAGGCCGCTTTTCTCTGCCATACCACCTCCTCCGGATTCTGGACCAGCGCGGCAGAACGGACATTCATCTGCCGCTCCAAATCCCGTTCGCGGTTCCGTAGCTCAAAAACCTGTGAACGCAGCTCCAGGTTCTCCTGCTCCAGCTTCATCCCGCGACACACAAAGAGAACAAGTGAGATGTCTTTCCCCTTTTAAAGTAAGTCAGATGAAGATGATACTGGCAACAACGTATATTCTTTCTCCACCTTGCAAACAATTGCATGACGTGCTGTTTGTAGTCTTTAAAAGTTTGTCGAAAATAGACGATCACCACATTGGAACCGGATAGTTTTGTTTTGTTGAGTCGATGAATACACAACTAATTGGGGTATTATACTGCGGGGGATCATTTTTTTTCTACCTCAAATCAGGGTTGTAATAGTTTTGAATTTTTTATTATAGTTAGTTTTTATTCAATTTTGACTTAAAAAAAATAGTTCCGTTAATTTTACTCGCTCTTTAGGGCAAGTTTGTTCAATTTTATTTTTCAAAAAATGTTTCTTTTTGGTTATATTTTTATTAGTTTTAGTATTAGCTTTAGTTTTTTAAAATGTATAGAGCATTTGTCAAGTGTGAGATTAAAAAAAAAAAAAAAGTCAATAAGTAATTGTGCGATAAACAAGAATAATTTTGAAATCAGTATTTGATGTTCCCTCTTCTCGACAAATGTACAACAATCCCAAAATAAATACCTTTCAAATAAACTTCGAAAGTTAACGACAATAACTGACAAAGATGAAAACGAAGGACATTTTGGTTATAGTTTGTAAGATGCCATTTCGGTGAGTTTTCATTTTTTAAATAGGACTTTTTTTTTTTTTAAAGCCCAAATGTTTTTTTCCATGTTAGTTTTAGTTGTTTCGTTTTTCGTTAACTACAATAACCTGGCCCCCCAAGTAAATACCATGGCTATCAAAACCTACGTGTTTCAATATTCTGCCATTGTTTTTGTTTTCTATCGAGTTCACTGTTAATCAGAGTCAACTTTCCCCACAGGTGAAAGGTTATTTCGGCTCAAATCAACGTTCAAATTTAGCAAAGCGGGCGTTTAGTGTGTGTGGTGTTGACAAATGGCGATGACGCTGCGAATGACATTCTGCACCCCGAGAATCCGATTTTCCTGTCCACGTCCGTATGGCTGCGGGGAAATCGCGTCGCCCTGATAAAGACAAAAATGTCTCGTCAGTGCTTTGCAAAAGAGTGTCAAGAGAATCATCATGAAGCGCTTACCTTTAATTCCTCCCTCAGAGAGTCTTTTTCCGCCGTCACCCGCTGGATTTTTCTTTCGGCCAGTTGGAGCCTGTCTCTCAGTGTATTCAGCGCATCAACAGATGCGCTTGGGTCGTCACGCATCTGCTTTTGACGGAAGACGAAGACGTTTCGTGACCTTAACGTGGCACCGTTGCTTGGTTTAGCGAGCTGCGCTAACCTTCAATTCTTCCCTCAGGGACTCATTTTCAGCAGTCAACCGCTGGATTTTTTCCTCTGCCAGTCTGAGCTTTGCTTTCAAGCCGGAGAGTTCCTCAGATGGGTTTGAACTCTTCTTTTGCTGTAGTTGAGGAAATGTCGTGTTATTGAATCGATAAATATTCTCAAAATTGAAAGAAAGTCTTCTGGTACCAACATTTAGTTCTTCCATCAGTGTCTCTTTTTCAGTTCTCACGTTGCGCAATTTTTCTTGAGCCAATCTGAGCGTCTCCTTCAGGTTGGAGATTTCTTCCGATGTATTGGAACGGGTCTTTTGCTACGCATTAGGAAATATTTTAACTTGAATTTATTCATATCCAGACAGACTTTTGGTGACTAACCTTCATCTCCTCAATCAGTGAATCTTTTTCCTCCGTAACCAGCTCGATTTTGGTTTCTGCCCGTTGAAGCTTCTCTTTCAGTTGAAGGACTTCGGCAGCCCCTTTCGCATTCCGGTCAGCACTTTGCAGCTGCTTTTATTCCCCCAATGAGAAAAGTAGTCGTGATCAATTCATATCGGTGCAAACGGCCGAGAATTTTTCTCCATTGCTTACCTCCGCTTCCCGTTTGTGTTTCTCTTCGGTCAAGCGCTGGATTTTTTCTTCTGCCAGTCGGAGCTTGTCTTTCATGTTGGAGATTTGATCAGATATGTTGGAGCGAGTCTTTTGCTATGAATTGGGAAATGTCGAGATGTTCAATCGCCAGTCTGGGCTTCTTTTTTTTTTTCTTTTTTTCAGCACTGAGATTTCATCAGATTTTTTTTTTCCAACTCCTCCAAGTACGCTTACCTTCAATTCCTCCAACTGCGAGTTTTTTTCTTCCGTCACTTGCTGGATTTTTTCTTCTGCCAGCCTGAGACTCTCCTTCAGCGCGGAGATTTCGGCAGATGTGCTTGAGGCGAGGCGCTCATTCTGTAGTTGCATTTCCTAAAAAAAAAAATATATATATATATATATATATATATATATATATAAAATGCCAAGTTTTATTTCATTCATCCATAGGACGATGTACGACGATGCCAAAAAGGCGCTTGGGGGCGCCGACCTTCAGTTCCTCCGTCAGTGCGTCTTTTTCAGTCGTCAGGCGCTTGATTTTTTCTTCGGCTAATCTGAGCTTCACTGTCAGTTTGACGACTTCAGAAGACGAAGCGGCGCTTCGGTCGGCACTTTGTTGCAGTTGCTGTCGTCGGAATATGAGGACATTTTTGTACAAGTTTGAAAAAAAAAAAATACAAGTTTACCTGACACCGAGGATGCGTTACCTCCAACTCCTCTGTCACCGATTCTTTTTCCGCTTCGACCTGCAGAATTTTTTCTTCTGCCAGTCTAAGCTTCTGCTCCAGTTTCGCAATTTCCGCGGAGGTTTTGGAGTGCTGCTCGGCGTGCTTGAGCTGAATTTGCTGTGGAAAAGCAAACTTTGTGTATTACCCGAGTGGAGCGCAGACATCTTCCAGTACTTACCTTCAATTCCTCCATCTGTGCGTCTTTTTCATGTTTCACCCGCTGGAGTTGATCTTCCGCCTCTTTGATTTTCTCTTCCAGTTTGAACATTTCAGCGGACGTTTTGGAGTTGCGCTCCTCATCCCGCTTTTGCTACGGATTAGAACGCGTCATGTTGTTCAATTTATCCATACGGAAAATCTTCCAGTACAAACCTTCATCCATTTGTGCATTTTTTTTCGGCCGTCACCTGCTGGATCTTTTCTTCGGCCACTCTGAGCTTCTCTTTCAAATCGGAGATTTCAGCAGATGTGTCGGAGGCGCGTTGCTCGTACTGCAGCTGCTGTTGCTACAGTCAAGGTACGTCGATTCATTCAGAATTCCAGCAGCATCGGTTCCGAAGTCCTGCAGTACTGACCTTCAGTTCCTCCATCAGTTCGTCTTTTTCATCCGTCATTTGCTGGATTTGTTCTTCCGCCGATTCGAGTTGCTCTTTCAGGTTTGCCATTTCATCCGATGCGCTCGGGCCGTCGCTGGCCGTCTGCGTCTGCATTTGCGAAAGATGGAAGACATTTATTTTTCTTATATTCAGATGAAAGTCATAAAAATGCGCAGATTGAGCGCTGGTTCGCCACCTCCGCTTGTTCCGTCTTATTTTTCTTTGTCGCCTGTTTGAGCTCCTCTTTGAGTTTCAACATTTCAGCGGAATTCAGAGCACGCTGCTTGTCGTGCTCTAGCTTCGCTTGCTACGGGTGAGGAAACGTAGTTCATCGACATGCTTTTCATTTCAAGATTCGACATGGACATTGGAGAATCGCCCGTACTCGCCTTCAATTCCTCCCTCAGTTTATCTTTCCCCGATTGCGCCATCTGAATGATCACCTCCGCCTTTTTCAGATTTTCTTTCAGTGTTGAGATCTCAGCCGAAGTTTTTGTATTGCGCTCCCCGTACTCCAGTTGCTTTTGCTGCAAAAATGCAATGTTGACCAAGTTATTTACGACCATCACGCCGGAAGTCTTCCCGTACCGACCTTCAACTCCTCTATCAGTGAGTCTTTTTCAGAAGTCAACTGCTGGAGCTTTTCTTCTCCCTGTTGTCGTTCCGCTTGTAGTTTTGAGATTTCGCCAGAGGCATCCGAGATTTGCTTTTCATGTTGCTCCTGCATTTGCTAAAAGTTGGGAAATGCTCACGTGTTTCTCCAATGTTAACTACACAAATTTTCATCCAGTGCCAACCTTCAGTTCCTCCACCAGTGGATCTTTGGCAGTCGACGCCTGTCCGATTTTTTCCTGCTGCATGAGGAAACGCGGTTTGTACAAATCCCTGCAAAATTTCACGATGATACACAAGAAACGATCTGCGACCTACCTTCAATTGCTCCGTCTTTTTATCTTTCCCCGATTTCATCATCGGAATGTTCACTTCTGCCTTTTTAAGATTCTCCTTCAGTGTTGAGATCTCAGCAGAAGTTTTGGATTTGTGCACCTCGGACTGCAGCTGCTTTTGCTATAAAAAAAAAATAATAATAAAACACAATGTTGACAAGTTCATTTACGACTGTCATGCCGGAACGCCGGAAGTCTGCTCGTACCAACCTTCAACTCCTCCATCAGTGAGTCTTTTTCAGAAGTCAACTGCTGGAGCTTTTCTTCTGCCTGTTGTCGCTCCGCTTTTAGTTTCGAGATTTCCTTTTCATGTTGCTCCTGCATTTGCGAAACGTTGGGAAATGCGCGCATGCGTTCCAGTGCCATCACGATGTTAACTACGCAAGTTTTTCATCCAGTACCAACCTTCAGTTCCTCCACCAGTGGATCTTTGGCAGTCGACGCCTGTCCGATTTTTCCCTGCTGCATTTGCTGCGTGAGGAAATCCGGTTTGTAGAAATCCCTGCAAAAATTCCACGACGAGAAGTGATCTCCGACTTACCTTCAATTGTTCCGTCTTTTTATCGTTCCCCGATTTCAACATCTGAATGATCACTTCTGCCTTTTTCAGATTTTCTTTCAGTGTTGCAATCTCAGCCGAAGTATTTGTATCCAGCTGCAGTTGCTTTTGCTACAACAATGTGATGTTGACAAAGTCATTTACGACTGCCATGCCAGAAGGTAGGAAGTCCTCTCTGTCATGACGTTTAACTCCCCCATCAGCGAGTCTTTTTTTCAGAGGTCACAAGTGATCGGCTACCAACCTTCAATTCTTCCACGAGTGCGTCTTTTTCACCGGTCAGCTGCTGGATTTTCTCTTCTGCCCCTTTGAGTTGCTCCAGAAGGTCGGACACTTCTGCGGTGTGTTGCTCACACTGCAGCTCCTTTTTCTGACGTTTTAAGAAAGAAAATAGGTCCAACTTGAAAACATCCAAATGTATGCGCATTAGCGATGAACCGCAGGCGGTCCCGCTGCACTAACCTGAAACTCCTCCATGAGCGAATCTTTTTCAGCAGTCAAGAGCTGATTTTTTTCTTCCACCAGGCTTAGCTCCTCTTTCAGGTCCAGAAATTCATCAGGCGTGGTCGAGTCGCGCTGTTCGGGCTGCGGCTCCTTTCGTTAGAAATTAGCGGTGATCTCTCTTAGGCATGGATAATATTAAGGTCAATATCAAGGTCGCGATGGACTTTACTGGGTTACTATTCCTGGAATTGCCTGTAACTCATTCAGTACCAGCCAATTCTAGACCAAGTCTGAAAAGACGTTTAAAAACGTCTTTGGGAGTGAATGAGTAAAAAGAGTCATCATGATGCAAAATGTGTCGACATACCTGAGCCATTAGTACTAACCTGAAGTTCCTCCTCCACTCCGTCTTTCCTTTTCTTGCGTTTTTCTTTCGTCTCTTGCAGGACTTGTTCTATTGCCTGTTTGAAGGTCTTCTTCGGTTTGAGGATTTCGGGGGATGTGTTTGAGCTGTCGTGGGCCTTTTGCAGTTTTTGGGGAGGGGTTAGAGGTTAAGAATAATCTGTCAAGATCAATCATAAGGCAGTTGTCCAGCGGTACTCACCTTCAATTCTTCCATCAGAGAGACTTTTTCTTTTGTCACCTGCTGGAGTTGTTCTTCTACCAGTCTGAGCTTCTGTCTCAGGTTCCGAATTTCAGCGGGTGGGTTTGAGCTTTGGTAGTCAAGACGCTGTCGTATTTTCATAAATTGACGTGATGTTGGGCAGCGAGTCCTGACAAACAGTACTCGCGAACATGAAAATTTGTCTCTTACCTCCGCGGCGTGACTTCTCTGCCTGTCTGAACTGCGACTGGTGTTGCTGGAGATCCCGAGGTTTTGATAATGTTCGGCCTCCTGACGAAAGTGGTCCCTTTCCTCTTCCAAACTCTTGACAAAAGCATCCAGACGCGACGGCGAGCGTTCCCTTCCGCAAATGCCGTATTTCGTCCGCCAGCCTTCCAGCTCCAGCACCACGACTTTCTCTGGAGAACAGGAACTCGTGGCTCTCCGCAACAGAATCCCAAGAGAAGTCCAAAATTCACTTCAGCTTACCAACGGACATCATCTTCTGCACTTTGTCCTGCAGTCTGCTTTTCTCTGCCGCCAGGAACGCCACCATCGCCTCAAATTTTTCATTTTGCTCTCTTAGATCCCGTAACTGATCTCCAAGTTGGGATTTGACAAACTCCTGGTCTGAAGCTTCCTGAGATGCAAATCCCTGCCCAAAAAAATAAAGACAAAAACAGCAAGACTGTTTAAAGAAGACCAAAGCCTGTTTCTTGGTGACTGCGTTTTCAATATTGCCTTACTGACATTGCGAGTGTTGTTCTGTCGGTCGGCAGTCCTCGACTCTTGTTCATCTGGTAGATCCGAAGTCTGCAATCGGGAATCAGGAGTGAAAAGGGCAGTGGGTGAGGATTACCTGAGTACGTACCAGGCAGTCCTCACCATTCTTTTTTTACTCAGCTGATCCTCCAAATCTTTAATGACTCCTTGGAGCTTTCGGATGATGTCCTGTTGGTGGATGGAAGGAAAAAAATATCTTCACTCCTTGTTGTTTCTCTCAGAAGTGATCGAAGTGAACTCGGTTCGTTCTCACCTGAAGGTCTTGCAATTTCATTTCGGCCTTTTGGAGCTTTTGCTTCTTTTCCAGCTCCACCAACTTGGCTAGGTTGCGGATGTCCGTGATCTCTTGACACAGTTCGTGGTTCTTTGAGGTGAGCTCAGCCACTTTGCCGGAGGACTTGTGCTGCACTCCCTTGAGCTTCTGCTCCAGTGTGACGTTGGTCTCCTGCAGTTCATCAATCTGTGTATGGGCGACACGTGCCAACACGCAAAGAAAGTTGGAAACTGAATCTCTGGACAAGAAAACCGCCAGCGTCTCTGACCGACTGACTTGGTTATTTAAGTGTTGTATGTGCCCTTGAGAATTTTCCAGCTCGGTTTTTATTCTTGTAAGTTCCGCCTGCTGCAGATCAGCTGCTTCCGGATCATCAGGTGGGGACTTGTTTGCATCTAAGGAAGGACAGAACAGGCAACACACACTGGACTTGAGATCGATTTAATTCAGTCATGTCGTCGATGCAGCCAATTGTGTTTTCATTTATTTCCTCTGACAAGCGTGAATCCCGTGAGGTGAAAGGTTATGTTTGGATTGCAATTACAGAACTCGGATGTGTCTTCTGCTCAAACACCGCAACCCAGAGACCTACTTACCCACCGCCTGCACCCAACTGTTCAAATTTTTTCGACGCAGTTGACGGATGAGCCTGGCCTTTTCTTTGCAGTCCTTCTCCAGGCTGTGCATCTCTTGCAAATATTGCTTGTTCAAAGACTTCAGCAAAGCAAGGTCATTGTCCAGTTTGGTGATGTAGACCTTCAGCTCTGGAACGAGAAACAAGACGTTTTGCCGAGTCACCGCCACGCTTGATTATGGTCACACCCTGACATGACTCTTACCTCTGGTCACGTTGGCTTTCTCGCCCTTCACCGTCATGAGCTCAAGGTGAAGCTCTTGGTTCTCCCTGACCAGGCGGACATCGCTGTTTTGACTTTCTTTCTCCGATTTGTCCGTTGATCGTTGGGATTCGTGCAGGCTTTCGGTGGTGTGGACCAAATCGCTGCATCAACAATATACCGATGATTTGAGGTGGAAAAATGCGATGAAAGTGAGCATCTGTCACAAACAATAAAAATACCAACGTATCCTACTCGTTCAGTAAAGGTGTATCACTTCAATATAATTCCACGTCGACAATTACTTCTTTCCAATTAGGGAGGGATTTTGTTGCCATCTTGTGGCGTTTTATGACATTACAAGGCATAGTATAAATTCTTTTTTAAAAATAGGCCAAATAGGTGAGATTTTCAACTGAAAGCCGAGGATAGTTTCCACAGAGAACAACGTGAATAGGTGAATTCATGAATACTTAACCGTGAACAGGCAGGGTATGGTTTGAGCTTTGGTAGTCAAGACGCTGTCGTATTTTCATAAATTGACGTGATGTTGGGCAGCGAGTCCTGACAAACAGTACTCGCGAACATGAAAATTTGTCTCTTACCTCCGCGGCGTGACTTCTCTGCCTGTCTGAACTGCGACTGGTGTTGCTGGAGATCCCGAGGTTTTGATAATGTTCGGCCTCCTGACGAAAGTGATCCCTTTCCTCTTCCAAACTCTTGACAAAAGCATCCAGACGCGACGGCGAGCGTTCCCTTCCGCAAATGCCGTATTTCGTCCGCCAGCCTTCCAGCTCCAGCACCACGACTTTCTCTGGAGAACAGGAACTCGTGGCTCTCCGCAACAGAATCCCAAGAGAAGTCCAAAATTCACTTCAGCTTACCAACGGACATCATCTTCTGCACTTTGTCCTGCAGTCTGCTTTTCTCTGCCGCCAGGAACGCCACCATCGCCTCAAATTTTTCATTTTGCTCTCTTAGATCCCGTAACTGATCTCCAAGTTGGGATTTGACAAACTCCTGGTCTGAAGCTTCCTGAGATGCAAATCCCTGCCCAAAAAAATAAAGACAAAAACAGCAAGACTGTTTAAAGAAGACCAAAGCCTGTTTCTTGGTGACTGCGTTTTCAATATTGCCTTACTGACATTGCGAGTGTTGTTCTGTCGGTCGGCAGTCCTCGACTCTTGTTCATCTGGTAGATCCGAAGTCTGCAATCGGGAATCAGGAGTGAAAAGGGCAGTGGGTGAGGATTACCTGAGTACGTACCAGGCAGTCCTCACCATTCTTTTTTTACTCAGCTGATCCTCCAAATCTTTAATGACTCCTTGGAGCTTTCGGATGATGTCCTGTTGGTGGATGGAAGGAAAAAAATATCTTCACTCCTTGTTGTTTCTCTCAGAAGTGATCGAAGTGAACTCGGTTCGTTCTCACCTGAAGGTCTTGCAATTTCATTTCGGCCTTTTGGAGCTTTTGCTTCTTTTCCAGCTCCACCAACTTGGCTAGGTTGCGGATGTCCGTGATCTCTTGACACAGTTCGTGGTTCTTTGAGGTGAGCTCAGCCACTTTGCCGGAGGACTTGTGCTGCACTCCCTTGAGCTTCTGCTCCAGTGTGACGTTGGTCTCCTGCAGTTCATCAATCTGTGTATGGGCGACACGTGCCAACACGCAAAGAAAGTTGGAAACTGAATCTCTGGACAAGAAAACCGCCAGCGTCTCTGACCGACTGACTTGGTTATTTAAGTGTTGTATGTGCCCTTGAGAATTTTCCAGCTCGGTTTTTATTCTTGTAAGTTCCGCCTGCTGCAGATCAGCTGCTTCCGGATCATCAGGTGGGGACTTGTTTGCATCTAAGGAAGGACAGAACAGGCAACACACACTGGACTTGAGATCGATTTAATTCAGTCATGTCGTCGATGCAGCCAATTGTGTTTTCATTTATTTCCTCTGACAAGCGTGAATCCCGTGAGGTGAAAGGTTATGTTTGGATTGCAATTACAGAACTCGGATGTGTCTTCTGCTCAAACACCGCAACCCAGAGACCTACTTACCCACCGCCTGCACCCAACTGTTCAAATTTTTTCGACGCAGTTGACGGATGAGCCTGGCCTTTTCTTTGCAGTCCTTCTCCAGGCTGTGCATCTCTTGCAAATATTGCTTGTTCAAAGACTTCAGCAAAGCAAGGTCATTGTCCAGTTTGGTGATGTAGACCTTCAGCTCTGGAACGAGAAACAAGACGTTTTGCCGAGTCACCGCCACGCTTGATTATGGTCACACCCTGACATGACTCTTACCTCTGGTCACGTTGGCTTTCTCGCCCTTCACCGTCATGAGCTCAAGGTGAAGCTCTTGGTTCTCCCTGACCAGGCGGACATCACTGTTTTGACTTTCTTTCTCCGATTTGTCCGTTGATCGTTGGGATTCGTGCAGGCTTTCGGTGGTGTGGACCAAATCGCTGCATCAAGAATATACCGATGATTTGAGGTGGAAAAATGCGATGAAAGTGAGCATCTGTCACAAACAATAAAAATACCAACGTATCCTACTCGTTCAATAAAGGTGGATAACTTCAATTCCATGTCAACAATTACTGCTTTCCAATTAGGGAGGGATTTGCTGCCATCTTGTGGCGTTGTATGGCATTACACGGCATAGCATTAAAAAATAGGCCAAGTAGGTGAGATTTTCAAGTGAAAGCCGCGGATAGTTTCCACAGAGAACAACGTGAATAGGTGAATTCATGAATACTTAACCGTGAACAGGCAGGGGTTCGCTGTATTCAGGTTTTGAAAATATTTATACAAACAATTAGAAACATTCTTTGGGGAGGGGGACATTTATTATCTTTACTTTTTTTTTTAAGATTTTTTTTCATATCTTCCTCCCAAAAGCCTACAAAGAACGTGGGTTCAACTTACACACAATGACAAGAAGGGAGAAATGACAGTTGCACCTGAAAAGTTGCTCAACAAGTGGCACAGACTCTTCTCCAAGATTGTGATTGTAGCCCAGCATGTGCAGGCGACCCCTCAGCTTGGACCATTTCTTATCTTTGCTGATATCCATGGCGCTCTTCTGCCCAAATACACCCATACATGTCGTAAGACCCAGCGATTGCACATGGCTTGAGTGACAAATTGAACCTTCTTTACCAACACAATTTGAATGCATAAAGTGTCATTCGAAAAGATTACACTTCACGATGAAACTTGTTTGGAAGTGAAACAGAAGGACAGCCGTAATTAACAGTTTGACAGAAAGATTAAATGATAAATGATTAAAAAAAAAAAAAAAGCAGGCCACCCATTATGTTTTGCAAAATTACTCAAGACAACCCAAACAAATATTTCATACGTACCGGCTGTGAGGAAAGGCTGGTTCCAAGTCTTTCCTTTTAGAAGCGGCTACTACTTTTTGTAAAGTTCATCTATCTGATGTATCCACCTCACCCATAGATTCCGATTCGTTTGTTGAAAGAAGAAAAAAAATTGGGGTATATATTGTAGCGCAACCCCAGACACGTTTCTCTTTTTTTTTTTTTTTTTTTGTGGGTCAACAGTTGTCAATCACTTGTGTGACAACCTGACACCCGCTGTTAACAAAACACTATCAATCTAAATGGGTGTACTCGACTTTACAAAAAAGTACTGATTCGTTTATCCAAGTTTGGACCCATATTGGTAGGACCATTGTGCTAATGCTTCTGCTGTGAAAATTTAGTTTGAAAAAAAAAAAAACAATGACGACTTGTCTTTATGACGCTTTACATAACATGGGATCAAAGACTTGGTCATGAATACCTTCGTGATTTTTGTAAATACATTTGACAGTTTTAATGAATCATGGTCAAACATCGTGTACTGAAAAAAAAAATCGAAAGTGGTTTCACGGTACAAGACCGCCTGCCCGTCACATTATTAGAATCGCTGGCTGGCCAGTTTAATTATGCGAGTTAGCCGATGACGTTGCGCTACGCTGGCCGTAAACATTTGCCAACGTTTTATCTGCGGGCTAACATTATCGCTTTAGTTTTTTCTTCATGTGGCCTGTTAGTGTCAAAATGTATATATATTCTTAACTATTTAGCGTGACGTTGACTGTGTATTTTCGTCACTGGACGGCGGCGCTGTTAATGGAAAGTAGCGGGGGGCGGCCTGGGCTGGAATACACTCAAGTCCACTTTCGGAACTGTCAACTGGGAATCCGGAGAAATCCAGAGAAAAGCAGTGATGTCGCTGCGCTGTCACCGAACGGGAGGGGGCAGCCTCAACCGGCCGGGGAAGAAAATATTGTGAAGTGGCAGCAGGCCTATGTCACCAGAGGTACAATTAAAATGCTCTCCAATTTATTAATTTGATGATACACAACCATGCAAACCATGTTGTTTTACTTTCTGGGGCTTGGAGTTTGAGATCTGCTCTTTTATGCACAAACTGTAATTTGTAATATCGTGGGGTTATCATCTATTCACACCAAGTGTTACCTACATTTTTGGGGAGTACTCTTGACTCCCGAGTATCACCAACATGACATTAAATACCGTAGAGTAGTCAGCCTAAGTGTTTGTCAGAAAACAAGGCAGAGATTCTAGTAGGGGTTAAAAATTGAAGGCGGGTCACAAATGGCAGATGTGGTGTTGTTTGGACACACTGATTTAGTTGCGAAATAACTTTCTTACTACTTTTTTAAATGATGATTTCCCCAAGTCTTTGAAACGGCTTATCTTGCTCCAAAAAAAAGAGCAAATGGATGTACTATGTCTTCATCGAACATTAAATGAATGGATGAAACGTCAATAAACCGCATGATGTACCTGTCACATTTTTTTTGTCATGTGGAAACCAGCTCGGTATTGCTTTCAGATGCCACAGAGAATGCAGACCCATGAAGTCATACCCGCTCCGAATCAGCCTCCACCCAAATCGCCTGATCATTCATATGGAGATGAACGACACCCGGTGGCTGATGGAAGGTTTGATGAGAATCCAAAGTGTTTCTTGTTTAATGGGTTCTGACCCCAATTCCATGCGTTCCCTGCAAAAAAAAAAAAAAGTTCAAACTGAACAAATATAATACCCATTACACACACACACATACACACCAATTGATTTGACCAAGCAGCACAACTATTGAATGACAAATCCACAAATATTTTTACAAAAAATTCCAATGTATTAAATATTACTATGCCATGCAGTATAAAAATACATGTATACAAATACTTGAACAAAATACAACACTAGGAAAAAGAATGTACAAATGACAAATATTCATTGTATATTTATTAAATAGAATTTAAAGAATAACATTGAGGTTCCACTGTATGCCGATTTTGTCCAGCACCCGCTTGATTTCTTTGCCATTTTATTTTTGTAGGCTTCTCGGGTTGCAGGAAGACGTCAGCAAAGTCAAATCTGACCTGGACAATGCCCACGGGTGTATAAAACTCTTACTTATTCAAGTAAGTTAAAGCTACTGGTTGTACGAGTGTTCATGTTGTCACTGAGTCCTCCCCAAACAAACACTTGTTGTAGGTGGCCGAGAGGGACAAAAAGATTGATAATCTGAATCATGCACTTCATGGACCTCGTGATACCATCTCTTTGGATGCTCAGAACAACGCCAATAAGAAACTGATTGCCTACCTTACCCTTCAGGTAAAGTGTGGTGCACGCGGATTGCTTTTTGACGTCTTGCTGAACTGATTTTTAAAATGGGAGAAGCCTGAAAAAAAAATCGCAGCGTCTTCTTACTGCTCATAACACTCGTGGCCAAATCTAGATCAGCCTTTCTTGAGCCAAGGCACATCTTTTGCGTTCGAAAAAAATTTAAATGAAAAAAAAAAAAATATATATATATATATAAAATTATTATTTTGGGGCAGTTTCCAAAAACATTTAATTTTCAATAGCTGTCAATTATACTCAAGATTTTCTCTGTTCGTGGCCCGGTCTGCTCCCAATTGCCATGTATAGTGCGGGTCCAATACATCTTATGGTCATATTTTTCCAAGGTTAAATTGTAATATAAACCTGACAATTTAAAAAGTAAATTTAATAATCACAATTTTTATTCCAGAAAATACACCTTTATTCTTTACAAAAAAAGTTAATATATTCTAAAAAAATTATTCCTGTAGATTTTTTTTAACTTAAAAAAAAACTGTATTCCTTTTCATGTTTTTTTTTAAGGAGGGGGGGTTTAAATATTATTTTTTTGGTACACCAATCACTGCTCGTTTCAATGATCCCGAATACTTTGCAAATGATTTCATCAACACAGATTGAGTATCTGCAAGAGAGCAACAGGACGCTGGAGCAGAAGCTGGAGGCACTACAGAACAAGTCCTCCGCCGAAGTGGCCGACCTCTCCCTGAAGAACATTGAACTGTGTCGAGAGCTGACGCAAAAGAACAACATGATCAAGCAGACCAAGATGGACAAGAAGCGAGTTCTGGATATCGCTTACCGGAACTTGTCCGCTTCCAAAGTGAGGAAAAAGAAAAAGATGATGAAAATTCTGTATGTTACAAACTAAGTGTTTGGTTTTTGTCCTCACTTTTCTCCACAGGAGGTCATTATAAGTCAACAGGAAGTCATTAAAGATTTAGAGGATAACCTTGTAAAAATGAGAGCGGTGAGATCCTGTCTACGTTGTGTTCAAAACTTCAGAATAAAAACTCGCCAGTCATTTAATAATATGGATCAACCTCAAGAACTCGCCCCGCCTGTTGTGTTTTTGTATTTTCAGGAGTCTCAAGAGACGAATTCAGGTACTATAATCGGATTGGATCGGATTATTGACCTGGAAAATGCCGTCCAGAACGTAAGTCTGATTGTTTCAACACATTTGAGCCCTTGTAAAACACCCAAAATGTCTTACTCGTCATGGTTGGAGTTGACCGGCGAACACTCATCTACCGCAGAAGTGTCCCAGTTGTGCCGAAAAGAGGAAAAGTGTCCAATCAGATGCGATTTGATGCCTTTTATGGCTAGCATGGAAATGCCCATCAACGCTTGCCGATTGATGTGTGTGTGTTCTGTGTTGAAGCTGGAGCGAGAGAGGCTGGAGTTGCGTTCACAGCTCTCACTGCTGAGGGACGCCAAGTGGAATGCGGAGCCGCGGTGGGACTATCAGCCTGCCGAGCGGCTTCAGGACGCAGAGAAGGAGGAGGCGGCGGCGGCTGCAACAAAGCGGAGGAAAGCAGCACACGCGCCAAGGTTTGTTTTTCAAATAAGATGCCGTGACACTCGGAAGTTTATTCAAGGATTTATATCACTGAAAACATTTGCCGTGGCGTGAATAGTTTTCAATTTAACTCTGGTGGAGACTTTTTCTATCTCCAGTAAAGTTGTTTAAATGTTTGTATCTTTGTTTTTCTGTTTCAGTCAACTGCAAGGTTTGCCAAAAAGCCAGGAGAGGGATCTCGCCGCCCTGCCGCAACGGCCGCATGACCCCCAAGAAAGCATTGTTAGAGAGAACATGAGGTTGCAAGATGACCTGACCGCACTGACCAAAGAGAAGCAAGTAATAATAATCATCTGTGGATTATTTTTCTTGCTTCTGTTTATTTATGTCTTCATTTTTTGAGGTGTCGGGGGCCATAACACCAAGTTGTATTTTCTCTCCTCAAGGCTGCGCACGCTGGGATGGAGGTGGTCCTGCGCGAGCGGGACGAGCTCAAGCTGAGCGTGCACTCTTACGCCAACGCAATGTACAGGGTCGAGGACCTGCTGAGGACAAAGGTGAGGAAAATTAAAGGTGGGTCCCCCATTTCATGGCAAATACTTAAAATGATCCTCAAACTTTATAGACCGTGCTCCACTCACATCGGAATTATAATTCACACTCGACTACTTTGACTGATGTTTCAGTTTTTTTCCCCCAAAGTCTCCTTTTCAGTACCGGTCCTGACATATTTCCTGCCGGAACAGTATTGAAGTCAGAATTTTGAAGACCTCAAAGTGATTCATTACTCAACTAAGCAGGCCTTAAAAGAGAAATGAATCCGCTGGGGTGTCAGCTGATTTTGACGTGTCAACCACAGGATCAGGAGAATTTCGAGCTGATGGCGCACCTGCGAGCGGCCCAATCGGACCTGCAAGAGCGGGAGCGGAGGCTGCAGCAGGTGGAGGACCTGATCGCCGCCATTGGCGTTGAGCTGCGCAAAGCCCAGGATGGGCCGGCCGCTCTCCTCTCCGACCTGTCCTGCATCCGGGAGCTCTGCGCTAGACTGGACACGGACAAGGAGCTCGCCGCGTGTGCCCTTACGTCCAAAAGCATCGAGCTCGACCTGGTGGGCACGGCTGCGCAATTTTGCAAAAAAAATAAAAATAAAAAATTGATTATGTGATATAGAAATCACGATTAATAAGCGCAGTTATTCTTCAGTGAGTTCAAATAAACATGGCAGTCTAATTCTGTTTGTTCTCCAGGTTAAAAAGCAACTGGAGAGTGAGAAGGCGACCGTGCGCAACCTCGAGACGCTGCTCGCCGCCGCTCTACAGAAGGTCAGCGACAGGGAGGCCAAGCTGAGGGCGCTGCGAGACAGGCTCACCGCCCCAGCGGAGAACATGACGTAAGGCAAACTCTTTTGGTCGCTGAATATCCCGAACTTTTTGGGAGGAGGGTATTTGTATATTCTTTTACAAATCTGGGAAAGCGCGACAATATCAAAATGAATTTATTATTTCCTTTTCACTCCGTCCACCTCCACCCTTTTTTTTTTTTTTTTTTTTTAACCAGCCTTGCAGGCCGTCTCAAATGTCATTTTTCGAATATGCCTCGGGCCGCTGAAAGATCGATGGCGGGCCGCGAATGCTCGCGCCCCCATGTTGTAGTTTGGACACCTCTCCTATAATGGACAAGAACGTTAACATACTTCACCTTTTCGACTGCTGTAATCCATCTTCGTCACGAAAACGGTTCATTTTAAAATTGCCGCTAACGTTTTGGTCTTTGTGCAGCGGCGACTGCAACCGTGCGAGCGAGGTGGCCAATCCTCAAGCGCCGCAGCGACAGATGGAGATGAACAACCGAACAAACGCTAGATCGACCGGGGAGCAGTGAGTCGCGAGGCTGATACCTTTCACGCGGTCCCCGTCGTAACACATCAAGGAGATATATTGTCCCCCCCCCCCACTCCCCCCATACACATTTTAAAACAGGTGTGTTTGTGCGACTCTGTCAAAATAATAGAAGATCAAATTACAGCGCACACATACTCTTTTCGGCTTTGCTGAAATTAGCCTGTGGAATGCAAATAAGCCGCTGTACACGCACCTTCCTCCATGTTGAGTACGGCTTTCATTAATGACGGCCACCAGGAAGCTAAACTCAGATCGTGCGGAAAAAAAAAAAAAAAAAAAAGCACATGCCCAGTAAATGCGTGGATCGTATTTTCACTTGTGGAGGCAGCACTTCATCTGCAAACTGCTGAGTTGAAACTTGTGAATTAGTGTGCAAATGGCGCATCCTGAGGACATATAGCCAAACACAAATCATTTTGTTGTCCATTTTACTTACCTATGTACAAACTGGGGGTATGTCGACGATTCGCCAACTCGTCCAACAGGCTTTTCTGGTAGCTTAAGTTATAATTGTTCGCAAAAATTAAAAATTGAAGAAAAAAAACAAACATTGTTGTTAATGAAATTAAGTGAAGGCGAAAAGGCTTAAAAAAAAAAAAGAAATCGAACTATAATTATAGGGAAAATACACTTTTTTTTGTCTTTGTCAATATCATACATGAGCTTTTTGGGATCCATTTTAAATGTATGTATGGATGTATTTATTGTCGGTATTGCTCTACATCCATACAGAAGGAAGGTCAAACAGTCATTTGAGAATAGTATTTACTTGACAACACACTATTTAGTCACCTTTTTTTTTAATCTGACACTCAACAAATACTGCATGTATTTAAAAAAAAAACTAACGATTCGCCAACTCGTCCAACAGGCTTTTCTGGTATCTAAAGTTATAATTGTTTGCAAAAACTAAAAATTGAAGGAAAAAAAAAACGTTGTTAATGAAATTAAGTGAATGCAAAAAGGCTTAAAAAAAAAAAAGAAATCTAACTATAATTATAGGGAAAATACACTTTTTTTTGTCTTTGTTAATATTATACATGAGATTTTTGGGATCCATTTTAAATGTATGTATGTATTTATTGTCGGTATTGCTCTACATCCATACAGAAGGAAGGTCAAACAGTCATTTGAGAATAGTATTTACTTGACAACACACTATTTAGTCACCTTTTTTTTTAATCTGACACTCAACAAATACTGCATGTATTTAAAAAAAAAACTAAAGCTAAATCTAAAATTAATAAAAACTAAAGTGAAGCAGATTCAGCGGGGGGGGAAAACAACTAACAAACATGCTCTAAAAACTCATTAAACCTAATTACAAAAATAAGTGAATGCAAAAAGGCTTAAAAAAAAAAAAGAAATCTAACTATAATTATAGGGAAAATACACTTTTTTTTGTCTTTGTTAATATTATACATGAGATTTTTGGGATCCATTTTAAATGTATGTATGTATTTATTGTCGGTATTGCTCTACATCCATACAGAAGGAAGGTCAAACAGTCATTTGAGAATAGTATTTACTTGACAACACACTATTTAGTCACCTTTTTTTTTAATCTGACACTCAACAAATACTGCATGTATTTAAAAAAAAAACTAAAGCTAAATCTAAAATTAATAAAAACTAAAGTGAAGCAGATTCAGCGGGGGGGGAAAACAACTAACAAACATGCTCTAAAAACTCATTAAACCTAATTACAAAAATAAGTCGAAAACTTACCTACAGTGAAAAAAAAAACAAAAACAATTCTAACCCTTCTGGTATCTTGTCATCCTTTCAGGCATGTGAGCTTCAGGGACTGACTTGTAGTGAGGACCGCCCACTAGACCCGGTATTGCTCTACATCCATACAGAAGGAAGGTCAAACAGTCATTTGAGAATAGTATTTACTTGACAACACACTATTTAGTCACCTTTAAAAAAATAATAAAATCTAACACTCAAATACTGCATGTATTTAAAAAAAAACAAACTAAAGCTAAATCTAAAATTAATAAAAACTAAAGTCCAGCAACAAGCATGCTCTAGAAACTCATTAAACCAAACTCAATCACAAAAACAAGTCAAAACGAAAACTAACTTCAGTGAAAAAAACAAAACAATTCTAACCCTTCTGGTATCTTGTCATCCTTTCAGACACGTGAGCTTCAGGGACTGACTTGCAGTGAGGACCGCCCACTAGACTGCCTTCCAAAAATGATGCTTTCGAGCTGCTGACTGGAGCGCACGACATAAGAGGAGCCCTCTCTTACCGGACTTTTAATGAGGCCCTTACCGGACTTGTAATGAGGCCGTAAACTGTCTTCATTGTCGGTGACTGTTTTTTGGCTTCTTAGATAAGACGGCAGGAGCTCCGTCTATGAGGACTTGGCTTTGGAGTCAAATAATTGCCGTAGACGCCAGGGCATTTTTTTAGCGCTTGATCTATTTATCACGGAGTTCCTTTTTATGTATATATTTATTTTTCAATTTTCCCAGCCTACATGAGCGCTCCCATCTTTTAAATGTTTACATGTTGAACCGCATAGGACTAAAAACCTGTACGCTGACGCGATGTCACCATCACGAACGAAGCGATATCGTCAACGTCTTAACAACGGAACCGCTGACGTCGATTGCAATTGCGCAGACGCCGATTGACTTCTCATCGGAAATGATGTCAAGTAAGTTCCTAGGCTCAAACTTTTCAACAACAGAAAATATTTATTGGCTGTACAGGCAATGTTTGCATGAACAGTCTCATTTTTGTGGTTGTTTACTGATTAGGGTAATAGACAGAACATCAGTCAAAATATGCGTTAATGTGGGGTGAAATAAATATTTGATCTCGGAACAACTCAGCCAAAATTTAGGCTGCACGAGTGTGACACGTAAGAACGTGTACAGCCGCGTCTTAATGTTTGTCAGCGAATATCAAGTCAAAAATGCAAACATAGCCACCAAGAATTGGGGTAGAATGCGCTCGTCTCCCAAGTGCCCATTTCACTGATCTGTGATCTCCCTGGCCAACTTTGAATCATCCGCACCGTGGAGATCTCCTTCCAGTTCGTTTTGAACACACGCACACATCGCCAAACGGTTTTATTTTCTGCGCCAAGCTTCGTGCCTCTGTGAAAATACCCGAACCCGGTCTAGCACACCCCTGCGCAGCTGTACGTCGCGCCTCGCGCCAGTCCTGCACTCCTCGTGAAAATCCAGTGCTCGTTCATCCGCTCCACGTCCTCGTCCAGAAGGTAGCGGACGAACTCCGCGAACGTGACGTCGTCGCCGGCGACGCGCGAGCCCTTGCCGCCGCGGCTCTTGCGGTAGCGCTTGACGATCTCGGCGCCGTACTTGCGCTGGTACGACTCGATCTCGCCGAACTTGTTCCTGTAGGCGGAGAGCAGGCGCTCCATGGGCTCACGCACGAACATGAACTTGAAGTAGTGCTGCAGCCGGTAGCGGATCCCCTCCGGCTTGAGCGAGGACAGAAAAGTCAAGTCGCTGCGATGGTCCATCTTGATCTTGACGTCCACGCTCTCCAAGGCGCCGCCCAGCACCTTCAGCACGCGTTTCCAATTGGAGCAGGCCACCTTGGGCACGTAGCAGTACAGGAAGCGGTACTCGTCGTTGACCAGCACGTGCTGCAGCAGCGTCTTCCTCTGCTGCGGCGTCAGCGACCACAGGCTGCGCGGCATGTTCTTCTGGCTGCACATGGACGTCATGGTCCGGTTTCGGATGTCCTGGAGGATCTGAACAACACGGATCTCGGGTGAGCATTTTTGACTTCCATGTTACTTATTCCAAGCAGTCTATTTTCTTTCCATGCCAGCCATTAGAAGAAAAAAAATTTGAGTGCCAACCAATTTAAAGCATTCTGACAGATCTTCGTTAACATTGAAACTACAAACTCATCACAAAAAAAAAAAATGTTGAACACTGCTTTTGTTAAATACCAACAACGAAACAAACTAATTGTACGCTATTTAGCAGTAGTAGTATTTAGTCGTGTGTGCGTGTGATGTATGCACATACACGTCATTACTTACTAAATTGAAATAAAAACCGCCATCTTTACTCTCTTTTATGACACTCTTGGTGGTAGATTTAAAAAAAAAAAATGTTGAACACTGCTTTTGTTAAATACCAACAACGAAACAAACTAATTGTACGCTATTTAGCAGTAGTAGTATTTAGTCGTGTGTGCGTGTGATGTATGCACATACACGTCATTACTTACTAAATTGAAATAAAAACCGCCATCTTTACTCTCTTTTATGACACTCTTGGTGGTAGATTTAACGTGACAACCACTTGGGTCAATCACAAACTGCTTGTAACCTTTCAAATTTCAAGATGTCTGCCATGTTCACAAGCATCCACATTGCTTTGGTACATGGTGAGCTCATCAAAAAGAGACCCAATGCTGCTATCTGCTGGCCACAGTGTTTTTAGGTGGAAATTTTGGGGGGGGGCGGAAATCAGATTTCAACCTCTGTGTTGCCATGTCAATCTAATTCTGCCCAGGACCTTCACAATCTGGAGCGCTGGCCAGTGTAACTTGAACTATGTTTCAAAAACCAATAAGATTTCCAAGTTGTCCTCAGAGTGCTGGTCCGTGATAATATGAGCATTTTTCCATCCTCTGGTTGGGCACAGCAAAACTTGTTTCAGACAACTTTTGGCTTGCAAAACACATCTGGTCGCAATATGCACACATTTTCTAACCAACATCTATTTTGTTAATATTGTTCCTGTTTCGCGTTATTAGATTGCATGCACCATTGCATGCTGTTATTTTGGATATTGGATGTCACTGACCTCTCCTCTGGCACCGATACCGACTACGGCTTTTGTTATTAGATGTGGGCAGAGCTTGGGAGTTGCAAAAATGCTTGCGGTAAGACTGGCAGTAGTCGTAGCCAGCTTTTTAAAAAAAAAAATAAAAAAAAAAAAGGAAATTGCAAGGATTTCCATATTTTTTCAATTTTCAACGGCTTTTTAAAATTTTCAACGGTTCAGCTTAGAATTAGTTTGTTAACCAAAGGTATGAGAATATGTTTTGACAGTATCCAGTGGATTCATTTCGTTTCACTGAGAACTGTGCAAATTCTGAATAGATGCAAGACAAAAATGTCAAGTTATCAAAACGGGCATTGTTATAACTGACAGTAAAATATATTATTACTCATCTGTACTCCGAGTTCAATACATGTGAGTACTTTTGTCAGCTCTGGTACTATGCCGAATTGCATATAAAATCTATTTTTACTTGAAATTTCACAGTTGACTTTTTTTTACTTCCAGTAAGTTACAGGAGTTGAAGCAGTGCTTCCAACTGTTTTTTTTTTGTTTGTTAGTTTTTTTACACAACTGTGTTTATACGTGGAGTTCAGAGTGTGACTACTTTTGCCACATCTGATTTTGCACATGATTTTTTACTTTTGTACTTTCATGTCTGTACTTTGCGACTAAGGTAGTCGAACGACTACATCTGCCTTTACCCTATTGATCAATATTTTTTTAACTTTAGCCATCTGTGCTTATGTAGCACTATCTAATAATACCACCACTCACGAGCGAGCAGAAGTGTACAAATTGTCCCGATCCCCGCGGATGGGCTCCAGCCCTTACCTGCGACTCCACGTCCTCCGTCGCCCGCTCCGGTTGGCCGATGTGCCGGCCGACAGCCAGTCTCCTGCTTCCCCGGGGCGGAGGCGTCTCGACGCCGCTTAGCATTCCTTTCTCGATCATGAGCAGCAGGCCTCCGGATGCGACGATCACAATACTGGCTTAGCAAACAAAATGCCCCTGGATGCGTTACCTACCACGTACCCATAGTTAACTTTTTGTCCAGACAACATGCACGCGTAACATTTCCTGTCAGATTTTCAAAGTAAAATTAGCAGTTCATTAAGGAAAGAACGGTCCCTAAAAACGAAAAAAAAAAGAGGCATCCGGTTTGACATTTCACAATAAAATACTTTTAAAGCTTAAAATATACAGCAAATTACTCTACCCGTACTTCTAATTTTTACTGTACAGTGGTAACTTTGATCTGGTACCAAGCGCAGAAGTTAATCTACATACATTTCATTTCATTGACAACCCCCGCCCCTCCGCAAACAGAAACTCTAAAATATTGAAGAAAATAACAATAATAATCCCGTGTGTACCCAATTCTCTTGCTCGAAGTCAAATTTTTTATCTTTTTATGTGCAACAGTACATGCATTGAAAATGACATTCCCATGTGTGCGCATTGGCAAATCTCACTGGAAATCAAAGGCCCGTATTTTGTGCTTTCACGTATTGTTGTTTAGTATGCTGTAGAAAATACGGATTGTCAAAGGGAAGGTTTTTTTTTTTTTTTTAGCACTATGTCAAATAGTGGACATAAGTATTCCAGCAATGTTGATCCCTTATATATTCCAACTCCTCCCCTAAATCTTATTCGCATGATGTGAGAAAGAAAGACCAGATTCCAATCGTTAATCCACAGGCGTCAGCGCTTGCAACACAAATGCATTTACAAGATAAAAAAGGCATAGAACAAAAGCAAATTATTCCATGAATGTCAGAAAACGCAAAAGGTGACAAAAAAAAAAAAAAACTTAGTGGTCAGTCCAACCTTCCAAGCAAGAGACATATATGATGACAATCCCTTGCATAACTCAACCGAGGATGTTACCAGTTTGTTTTGAGAAAAAAAAAACCCAAGAACGTTTATATGATATATTCGTTGAACTGTCAAAACCATTTCACGCTGGTGACTGTAGAGTTGTTTCTTGCAAAATCAACACAATTTGTACAACTCAGTAACATGTCAACATGTCATGATCATACCATACACAGTCAGGCTTTCATTAATTTATGAGATAGTGCCAAATACTTTGCTCTTGCTTTGTTTTTTGTCTACTATGCTATGCGCTACTTATCCACTGATTCGCTAGCTAACACCAACATCAGAGTGATCAATTATCGCCGACGGCCGATACCGTTTTGCGTGCTGCGATCAATGGCTCAGTTAATACAAATATCTTGTAGCAAAGTATCAAGAGGGTTATGGATCCTTCTTAACTCATTCACTCCCAAAGACATATTAATGTCTTTTCGGACTTCACACATTCAATCCCATGTACTTTTTTCCGAGCTTTTTTTTTTTCCAAGACTGAAAGTCTTTTTTTTTTTTTTTTAAACGGGTCTGAAAATGGCTGGTACTGAATGAGTTAATGGTGATAAGAGCTGAAAGAGCACAAACATAAAATTTCCCCCTTGGCTTTGGTTGGCCAGAGATTGACAAGGGGTGGCCTTAGCCACTCCTGGCCACCATGTAGTTCCGCCCCTGATTGGCAAAAGATGGGGCCAGAACTGCCGATTTTTTTTTTCTTCTGCTAAGCATCCTTATCATGCACTACTGACAAGTCATAATGACTTTTAACAAATATGAGAAAAATGCTTTGTATGTTTTCTGTTTTTGGACTTTAAACCA
>NW_017806175.1:5643427-5678152 GCF_001891065.2 Hippocampus comes | reverse complement strand
TTTTGGAGTTTAAACCACACCCTTCCCCCCCCCCCTCCTTTCCCACCCCCTTTCCTCCTTCTGCCTCCCCCGTGTGCACCACCACGCACTCCTCCTCTTCCTCCTCCTTCAGGCGCGTGCAGCTGTGCGTGTGCGTTCTCGCTGTCTGCCACGCGCATCATCATCATCATCATCGTCATCCTCCTCATCGTCATCGGCGGCAACAAAAGCGACCAAGACAAGAAGAGGAAGGACTCGCCGCGCGATCTCCGTGAGTCTTCTCGCTACCGGGACCGTCGTATGATGACCTTGTCACCGCATTCGCACACCCCTCATCCATCCTTCCATTCCTCCACTCTTCATCCCTGCTTCACGCGCGCGCGCTCGCGCGCGTCGAAACGTGGATATTCGGACGCGAGAACGCCCTTGTGCGCGGGCCTAATTGCCAAACGGCTTTGTGGTGCGACGTGTACGCGCGTGGGGGGGGGCTGCATGTGTGATACCAAAGCATCCAGACAGACGGCGATTTAAATGCCAACAAACAACGGCCACATTTGTTGTTACGTTGTGCCAATCCACTCGTGGCCCGTAGCCGCTAATCTGCCATTTAAAAGCTTTCCCCTAGTGATCCACGCCTTTGTGCGCGCGCACTGTGTGCGTGTGCGCGCGTGTGTGTGTGAGAGACATGTTTGTTTATCCAGGAGACAATGCATCATTTTGGAGATGTGGAGGTTGGGAAGGCTTATGGTTGCAACCCCGCCTCACTACCACATCTCTCACACACACACACACACACAAAGATACGTGGTAGAAGAGGGAGGGGAGGGTGTTACACACACACACACACACACACACACACACACACAGAGCTGAAAATGCATTTGTTTTTTATTACATGTTTTATTAATAGCCAATGCTGCATTACTGTCATGTGGTGGCAGGGGTGACATGATGACATGCTCCCTTTTGCATTTATGGAGCACTGGTTCACCACATTCTATTCATCTCTCACAGTTATGGTCGAGGTATGTAAAGCCCAACGCGGACTGTTGTGCTATCAAGCCCAAGAGCAGGTGTGTGTGTGTGTGTGTGTTTGTGTGTGGATGTGTGTGTTGCAGTGGTGCACAGTCGTTTGCACGATGCAGGTCGATAGAGTCCTGCAGGTACAGATGCCTGAACACAAGGGGGACCATATGGGGCTGGTGGGATCGTTTCGTCAGGCTGTTGTGTAATTGTCAAATCAAATGAAAGCACCGAGCGCGCGGACGAATGGGCCCTCGCGCCCTTGTTTTCGTGGCGAATCCGTCAAAGTAGTTGTAAAATGTTGACATTGTGCTCCGCCCACATGAGATGCCATAGTCAAAAAAAAGCTTTTGGCAATTCAGGGTTGTCCATACGATCGCCGCGTCAGATTGAATCTCATTTGGCCAAATTCCCTCGTGTAGGTTTTGGAATTTCCCCAATTACAGCATCAAACCAAACTGATGCCGGGCAAGGGCCCTTGACACTTTTTCGTAGGTTCTGTTACGATTAATGTGGCCACCAAATTTAATTTTCATCAGTGTATATGTGGAACACTGACTGTAACTACGTTGATCATCTTGACTTTGATATCTTTTGAAAATAACTGCCTCACCTCAATTCAGTGCTTCCCATTTCCCCCCTTGAAAAAAGGTTAATTGAAACTGTCGCTAAGAACAATGCTGACTGCACATATTGCATCTCCTGCTCCAATATCCTTTAAAAAAAAATAAAAATAAACACCTCATCTTCAATAAACAAGTCAAAAATCACCCCTCGGGACAAGCTTGTTGAAATTGTGTTCAGGACAATACTTAGTGTACAGCTCTGACATCTTTTTAAAAATGAACACCTCACCTCAAATAAACACCTCCTCCAGGAATATAAAATCGCCACTAGGGGGCTGTGCATACCTTGATACCTTAACTTTAACGTCATCTGATATCACCTTGTGTCTGGTCTGTACCACAACATAAACCACTTGCAGAGCAGGTGCGACATCTGTAAAGCTGATGTTTAAAATAATTTCCTGAGCCCAATACGAGGAAAATAACAAGCATGGCCAATTCCTAATTGAGGTGTGCCACCTGATTCGCGGCATCCATACGCACGCGCAAGCTTGCCCTTCTGTTCAGCGACGTACACAACCGGCGGCTTTGTGTGCGTCAGCCGATGCGAAGGATGAATGCCTTTCTGTTCTGCTGCACTGTGCCTTTCCAGCTGCGAGACAAAGTGGCACTCTGTGCCTCCTCCGGACACGGCAGAAATAGATCAGCTGACCGGCTACAATATGAGATGATGAAGTCTCGGGCACTGTACAGTGTACCATACACACGCACACACACACACACATAATCAAGATTATTATAGTCATTGAAAAGTAACAAAAGAGCCAAAAAACCAAAACTGAAATAACATTTTTGTTCACAAAATAAAATCAAAAACAAAAATGCTTTAAAAAAAAAAATCAAAACGCATTTAAATTTCAAAATAACATTTCTAAAACTGGTGCTTTGTCAATGGCTTAGATGAGCTTTCGGAGTTTGTTGTAAATGCTTTTATTTTGGTATTGCAGTACATTTTCTGCAGAAGAAAGAAAGATTGACAATTATAGTTCACTTTACTGTATTACACAATAACTAGTGAGCCTCTTTTTTAATGTTGCACTCGAAAAACACTCCCTATATTGAATGATAGGAAAAAAACTAAAACTAATGCTAAAACAAAGCATTTTCAATATTTTTTCCTACTAACAAAGTTGCTCTTAAAAAAACAAAAAAAAAACAAAAACTGAATCGAAAATAAAAACCACGCGCTCACACAGCCAAGCAAACGTGACTGCATGTGACACCTGACTCCAGGTGATGCCCTAGTTCCACAGTGACAGCAGGCAGGTGAGGTGGAACACTCCCCAGATAGCCTCGCATACACAGCTGCACGGTAAGAAGGCCTTTTTCTTTATACTCACACACACACACATGCAAAAAAACAACACATCAAGATTCCTAAAGTGTCTTTCTATCTTCTCCTTTCTGCGGTTATTCCTTATTTGTTTCATAATGTGTGTTTTATGCATCCGGGGGGGCTGTCGCCTTCCGTACACACTCCAGTGCTTCAATTATCCGCCGAGTGGAAAATCTCGTGTCATGCGATACGCGCCCACACGTTGCCCCAAAATATCGACGGCGACGTTCACTCCTCGGTCCATTTTTGACATGCAGGATGTTTGCGACGATTGGATAAGAAATTCGTGAGCACCCCCGTGGCCCCTAGACCGGAAGAGGGGAGGAGGGGGGAAGAATCAGAAAGAAAAATCCCCCCCCCCCATTGTTCTTGTGGTTTGCTCTTCTTTGAATGAAGCCACATGATACAGTTCGGATTCAATTGCCTGCTATTGCTAAGCTACTTTGGAAACCGTTATAAAAGGATGTGAGAGTGTTTGTTTGGGGGGGGATTGGGGGGTTGTTGTTGTTTTTTTTTTTTTTTTTCTGGCTTCTCAATGTTGCAGAGTTGCACCTGTCGCGGCTGGATCAACGCGTGTTAGACTGTTAGTTAGACTGTACAGCAATTGCTGGTGGTGTTATTATTATCATTATTAATATTATCCATCCATTTTCCGTTCCGCTTATCCTCACAAGGGTCGGGGTGGCGGGGTGCTGGAGCCTATCCCGGCCGCCTTCGGGCAGTAGGCGGGGGACACCCTGAACCGGTTGCCAGCCAATCGCTGGGCACACAGAGATAAATGACCATTTGTCACTGTGAGGTTGACGCGCTAACCAGTGGCCCACTGGGCTGCTATTATTATTATTATTATTATTATTATTATTAATTTTGCTTCAGTTGCCTCCCCCGCCCCCCCTTTCCCTTCCATGCCACCCACCATGCCACCGCCATGTTCCACGTGAGCCGCGATACTAACAAAAGCAAACTTGCTGTTTTTGTGTCTCTTGTGACCGTTTCCTTCCTCCCCCCCAAAGCCGCCTCCCGTCGCAGAAGCCTCCGAGGCATTCGTGGGCCTCAAAAGTTTGCAAACGAGCCCGTCCATGTTCCCTAAGGTTTTACTGCAGTGGTGCGCGGCGCTGTCGAGCTGCGCGGCTCAAATAGGTAAAATCGTGATGACTGTCTGGCACCAAAAACAACAAAAAAAAGCGCCACACTGCTCGTTTGCTGCTGGCTGTTGCCGCCGGGAGCTGCCAGGCGGGCACGCTTTTGCGACGCTTCGCAACACTTGACGACGCTTTTGCGTGAGGCACGCATGGCGGCTCGCCGCGCTTTCTCCCATCTCATCACCAGCCAGCGATTTGCCACCTGAGGGGCCTTTCTTTCTTTTTTTTATTTTATTTTTTTTAAGAACCATTGGGATGGAAGACAAGCTGTCGTGTCACCTCCCATGCATCTGGAAAGTGCTTCTGCTTCACTTTGTTGCATTTTTCGTTGAGGTTCGTGACAGCTTTATTCCAGTTTGGAAATGCGGTGTTTCCCCGACTATATTGTTTTGTTTTGTTTTCCCCCAAGCAATCTTTTTTTTTTTTTTAAGGTTTTTATGATGTAGTGAACCCCTGTTTATCACCAGGGTGCATTCCTGACCCAAAATGAAGATCCGCGATCTCGAGCGACCATATAAAAAGCATTTCAGATGATGAAAACACACTTATGAAAACAAAAGTTTGTGTTCTCTCTTTTCCCTTCCACAAATCCTTGTTTCCTTCCTTCTTTTGTCTTTATTTCTCCCACTCCTTCTTACCTCCTCCTTTTCATCCCTTCTCTTCCCTTCCTTCCGGGCATCTTTCCAACATTCCTTCCCTCCTTCCTTTCTTTGTTACATCCTTGTTACCTGCATTCCTTCCATCCTTCTTTCCTTTCAAACAATCCTGACATCCTTCCTTCCATCCCACCTTCCCTCCTTCCTTTATTCTTCCCCTCCTTCTTTACTTCCTTCCTTCCTTCTTCCCGCATCCAACCTTCCTTCATTTCTTGTTTCATGCCATGCTTGTTTCCTTTTTTCCCCGCGCACCTTCCTTCCTTCCTTTCTCATTTCCTTCCTTCCATCCAACCTTCCTTCATCCTTTCCTTATTTCCTTTCATCCATCCTCATTTCCTTGCCACCTCGCTTTTGCCTCATGCCACTCTTCCTCCCTTCCTTCCATATAGTGATAGTCCATAACATTGTATATCCAAAAAAAAACACGCCTTACACCCGTCTGCAGTTAAGTAAATTCCCACGCTTCCTTCGTCTCGCCGCAGCCGAGGTGTGCTGCGGAGCGACCATGGCGACGGGCACCACGGAAACCGAGCCTGGTATGCTTTTAGAGCAATCCAAAGGCACAGGTAAAAAAAAGGACCCAAAACCTCTTAAAGAGACAGCGTTTATTTTCTTTTCCGTGCCGTTGTCTCTTTAACCGCTGCATGGTGTGTTTTGAATTGATGCAAACGCTGGACATTTTTTTGCTGCTTTGTGGTGGAGGTCGAGACTTCGGTAGAAACGAAAGCCCTCTGCTGGTTTCCCGCCAGCCTCCCTCGGGCTCGCTTAGACCCCACCTGATTGGCCGAGTCGGATGTCCATCCGGCGTGAGGAACCAGCAGGAGGCTCGGGGGGGTTTTTTTTGCACAGTGAGCAAGCAAGCACGCGGTATTAGTGGCTGGTCCTTTCTCATTTCATGCATGAGTGTGTGAGCGGGCCCTGGGCGGTGCATTAAGGTCTTTGTTTCGTTGGCCAGAGCGAAAGAGAAAGAGAGAGGGAGGCAGAAGTATGAAGAGGTATCATACTTATGCATCTTGTGCCACCGTATGTTTTTGTTGTTGTCATTAATCAGTGTTTTCTTTGTGGGATTAGGTTGTCAGTCGTGTCCCAACTCCCAGCTTGGGTGTCCCACCTGAAGACGAAAGTGCCCAACTTGGCTCACTGAGGCGTGCCACCCCCCAAACTACCGTTGAAACTGCTGGGTTAAAAGTACTGTGACCCAAATTGGGTGAAGTAGCTCACCTGGTCCTGGGGGCAACAGGAACTGAGCTCCATTTGTTTGAGGATTGGATTTTGATCCAACAATTAGTGCAAACTAACCATACTGCAGAGTTAACAAGAAATTGGTTACTAGTTTAGTGTTGCCGTGGTGAAAAATAATACAAATGTCATCAGCGATATTTATAAGAAGAAGAAGAAGAAGCAACTTCCCTCTGTCAGGGTCACCATCGCAAATCACTCACAAGATGCGTTTGGCACAGTTTGGACACCTGACGCCCTTCCTGACACAACCCACCCAGTTTTATCCAAGCTTGAGAAGCGGCAGCGGCTGGGAATTGTCATGTGGCCTGAAGGGTCCACCAACATTTTCTTAGAATGTTACATTCAATTGACTTCAACTCCCACTCCACAATACAAAACTGCATGCGTCCAAAATGGCGGTCAGCTCTTTAGCTCTTCAAATCCAATCATCAACCAAGTCTGCCTGGCTCAAAATAATGAACCCAACCTTGCGTCAAAGTCTTGCAAATGTATAAGAAAGAAAATCATCTCCTGTCCCGTAGAACCGTTTTACATTAAACATGCATTAACGCTTTCAGCCACCAATAATGATCACCTGTCATCTGATAACGTGATAAACTGTCCACTGTAGTGACCGCTGTCCCCCAAAGGGTTAAAAATACTTTGATACACCCAACAAAAATACTCTTTTGTCGTGAAACTGTGTTGACTGCCATTTAAAACTACCGCAGCGAGGATTTATATCCACGCCAGCGTAAGCAGAACTTGCGCTGCGGCTTGAATAGGAGAAGCGCTTGTTAGGTCACAGCGGCTGCTGAAACCACCGCCGTGCAACCGCAACGTCCGCCACGTGTCTGACCAGACGCCGCAAGGGTGACAAGGAGCCGGTCGCTGAACAATCTCGTTTCATGAGCACAGAACGGGTCAATGTCGGCCTTAACGATGCCAAAATGACACCAGTGGGCTGCGCAACCGCAACGTCCGCCACGTGTCTGACCAGACGCTGCAAGGGTGACAAGGAGCCGGTCGCTTAACAATCTCGTTTCATGAGCACAGAACGGGTCAATTAACGATGCCAAAATGACACCAGTGGGCTGCTCTGACCCCCCCACACATATTCACTGCCTCACAGATTGCTACCAAGAAACTATTGTATTCACTTATTCATGAATCCGTTCGACCCCGTGACATAGCAGGTTGGTTAAAGATGCTGCCGCTCCATAATGGCGTGCGCCTCACTGTTTACAACGGCCAGAATGCTCCGTAATATACCAGTAAGACTGGTTTATGATGAATTTGTGCAGAAATAATGTTAAATAGAGTACAGTGGTACCTCTACTAACAAACGTCTCTTCAGACGAAATTTTCAAGTTACGAAACGCCTCAAAAGGAAATTATTGGCCCTTGTTACGAAAGAAATTTAAAGATACGAAAGATAAAAAAAAAACAGTATGGGCCGCTACTCGCAGCTCCGAGTTTCCTGAACGGAACATACTTCTAGCTGCTCTGCCATTGGCTACTACCGAGCATCATCATGGCCTCCCATTGGCTAAGAGGGACCGCTACCATAAGTGTGTATGTCTGTCGATAGATTGAAATGTGTCGATGCAGCATACTCGTCACTCGCCTAGGAGGTGTTCCGATAGTTTTACATCAATGTGAGTCACCCAGAAAAAGTGTTCAGCAGTCTGGCGATCGCTCACTGTGCTGAAGTTTTCCCCTGGACATTTTTGAAGGATTGTTAACTTCGAAAATTAAAAGCCGACAAAGGCAAAACATCCTTGGATCAGTTCTTTACAAAACGCCAGGCAAAAAACACTTCTGAGAGAGAACATGAACTAAAAAGAGGGCAAAAAAAAAAACAAGCAGGATGCAGTTGAACGTTTAAATGACCATCATTTTAATTCTTTACTCTCTTCTTTTTATTTTTTACATTATGCACCATTCTTTTATTGTGCAATAATCTAATTGTAACAAGCATTTTTATGCTTTAGAAAACATTTATGTTTGAATTTTGGGCAAGCTTGGAACGGATTAGGGCATTTACATGCAAAATGCGTCTCGACTTACAACATTTTCTAGTTTAGAAATTTCTCACCGAAACACTTAATTTTGTAAGTAGAGTTACCACTGTACTGACTTTCTAACCCGAAGAAGGAAATGCTGTACACTGGAGCGCTATCAAAGGCGTCCATAAAATGATGATTTCATGACTTATTAACGTATTTTATGGTTGCGGCATCAGCTTTCCTCTCAAATGACGGTGATATGAGGATGTCATGAAGCCATAAGGGAAGTGCCACTGGTTTAGCAGGAGATTTGAGTCGTGCTATTCACTGCTTTGCTCGCCTTTTTTCTCTGCATGTTTTTTTTTTCCCCCAACCTTGCCTTCTATTCCCTAACAGGAGTCAACTCGCTCTCTCTCTCTGTTGTCTTTTCATATCATTCGTTTGTCAGTCATTCAAAGCCAAATGTTCCCCCCCCACCCCGCCTCCCTCGCTCATTATCTGGCTGGAGATCTAAAAAAAAAAATGATTGTGCTGTATGGTTATCACGTGGCATTTTTTTTTCTCTTTTCCGCCTACAGAGAAGCAAAGGCGACAGGGCAAGTTCCAGCCCTTCAGACGCCTCTTTGGGAAGAAAAAGCAGAAGAGGGAGACCCAGGGGGGCTTTTATGGGGCACAGCTGAAGGCCAGTTTCTCCACCGGGGAGGTGTGCCATGGAGTTGTGTCCGACGACGAGAACGCCAATCAAAGTCTAAGGTACGCAGTGCCCGTAGATCATTTCCTGAAAATTGAAAGTGTTGATGGCTCATTAACAAGGTTCCTTTTTTGCAACCGGTCAGCGATAAGGATGAAAAGGCTTCAGGGAATCATGCGAAAATGTCATAGCGTTCGTGAGAACATGTTTTTAATTTTCTCGTACAGTATATATATGTTCATGCGTCAACCAACATCTATTTGAAATTAAAAACCGAGCGCAGACTGTTAAGACAACGGTATGGTCCCTCTGTCCGCAGGGAGCTGAATCCCGTCGGATCTCGAGCCCTCTCGCACGACAGCGTCTTCATCCCGGAGGAGTCGGCCAAGCAGGCCGGCCTGGATCACGCCATGTCCCAGGAAAACGTCTCGGACAAAGTCAAAAATCTGCAGGTAAGGCGTCCAAGCGCAGAATGTTGAGGGGTACAAATTTCCAGACTCACCTCCGGGCAATGGCAAAGAGAAGTAAATGTTGTTCAGGGTTCTGGATGATGAGTTTTTTTGGGGAGGATGGGGGCTTCCAGTGGTGCTGTTTTGGAATGCCAAAACCAATGGGCTCCAAGCCCCCAGCAGTCCTCGGTTTCCGTTACCACCTTAATTACTGACTTGGATTGTTTCCCGACAAATATTTTCTGTAATTATGACCGCTACACGGTTAGCGTACCATTGTGATGGACTACTTCAGGTGATATCATCACCATTGGAATGGTGTAAACCAAGTACTTTACATCCCTTGTGCAGTGGGCCACGAATTGCAAAAATCTGCGAGTGATTCACTCGCACCCAAAATGGTTTGTAATTGCCGATTGATGCCACTAAATACTTTTTTTCTATTAGACAAGGCTTTGGCCTGACAAAATGAGTTCCTCCCCTCGCCCCAACGCACTTCCTTGGCACCAGAATGCCACAAGAATGCATCAAAGCAATATTTTGATATTAGACATGGCTTTGGCCTGAGCAGAAAACACCCTGTCCTCCATTTCTCTTCACGCCATACTCGAAACGCTTCCCTGTTGAACGCACAGAAGCAGATCGCGCAGACGATCAAGTTTGGCCAGAGGCTTCCTTCTCTGAGAAGAAGCGAAGGGGATGAGGGAAGCTCCGATGAGGAGGAGGCTCCGCAGAGTCCGCTGAGGGTGACGGCGCAGGTCGAAACAGAGCCCGCAAAAGCCGAGCCGACGGTAATGCCGACGACGCTTCAGTTTCACCCCCCAGCTGGGTCACGGAGTTGTACATTTATTTTGGATTCATCTTTTGTCCAGGTTCAAGCGGTCTCGCAAGCGAGATCGCACCACGGCACCCCTGTCAAGTCCCCCAGGTCCAAAAGAGTCCTCCCGCCCGGCGGTACCATCGAGTCGGTCAACCTGGACGCCGTTCCTCAGTCCGCATTTCTTCTGGACAACACCGCAGCCAAGCATAAACTGTCTGTCAAACCCAAGAATCAGAGGGTTTCACGCAAGCACCGGCGCTTCTCGCAGGTGAGGAAACCTCATTTCACACGAAGGGTTCTCAAACTTTTTGACCCATGGATTCCATACCAGGGAAAGTTTTTCCGAGGCCCCAGTCAGAACCACGATTGTGTACCCTTCAATCCCAGACGAAAACTAACAATACTTAACGCATCCCTAGGACCTCCAGGAAGTAGCCATCCCCGGTGTGGCGCAGGATGACCCGGGAGTGGCGGGCGTCTCGGCGGAGCACCGCCGCAGATCATCCACGGAAGAATCTCTGAAAGCCTTCAAGAAACACCGAGTCGAAGAGGAACGATTTGAAGCCAAGAGGAAGAGGGAACTGGACGAAGAGGAGAGAAGACAAAGAGCAGAGCAACTGAGGATTGAAGAAGAAGAAGAACGGTCTCGTAAGCAGCGCGAGGAGAAGGAAGAAGAAGAGAGGAGGCTCCGCAGGGAGCTGGAGGAAGAGGAGAGAAAGCAGCGAGCAGACCAACTGAGGATTGAAGAAGAAGAAGAAGAACGGTGTCGTAAGCGGCGCGAGGAGAGGGAAGAAGAAGTGAGGAGGCTCCGCGAGGACGAGGAGAGAAGGATGAGGAACGAAGAGGAGAGGAGGCAGCGTAAGGAGGAGGAGGCGAGGCGGCTGAGGGCGGAGCAAAGAAGGAAGGAGGAAAAAGAGGCGAGGAGGCAGCAGGAGCTCGAGGCTCAGCGACTACATTCGGAGGAAGAGGAAAGCAAGAAGAGGAAGAAGGAAACCGAGAAGCAGAGGTTGCGACACATCGAAGAGAAACGCAAAGCGGAGTCTGAAGAACAGCGGAACAAAATGGCGGAAGATGACGCAGACGGATGCTCGGATCCTCAACAGAGGAAGAGGAGAGCCGAGGAGCAGCGCTGGAAAGAGATGGAGCAGCGGCAGCGGCCTTTCTCCTTCCAAGTTTCTTCCGGAGAAAAAGAAATCCTCTTCCCGAAGGTTAACCTGACGCCTGTTACGGGAACCTCTGCGACTGTCGTTCCGAGAGAAGGCACAAAGTCCCCTTCTGGAGTACCGGACTCCCCCAACCGGCAGACTTCTCCATACGTGCCCCACACCGCCATCCTGGTGACCGGCGCGCAGTTGTGCGGCACCGCCGTCAATCTGGACCAGATCAGGGACACCGCCTGCAAGTCCCTCCTTGGTCTCGGTGAGGACCGGAAAGCGCAGGGAACGCCATCATCCGCCAAGACCAAGACGTCGCCGGATCGCAAGTCGTCAAAGGCAAAATCCCTCACTGAGTCCACCGAGGCGGAGCCGGCTGGTGCAGCCGTCCTGGCTGAGTGGGCCACCATCAGGTCCAAGATATTCAAGGGGGTCGAGGAGGGCAGCGAGTACCCAGACCCGAGCAAGGGTCAACCTCCAGCCAGCCACGAAGACCACCACGAGTTTGCCCACACGCACTTGAGGAAGACCGTGTCCGCCAGCACCAAGTTCTCCATCACGCCCGCCAAGAAAAAATTTGGAGATTCAAAAAGGAATTCCGAGTGCTCCAATTCCAGCGTATCAGACGAGAAAACGGGAGAGGATGCCGCGTCGTCTGACGCGTCCGCTTCCGCCTCGCCGGATGCCATCCGAAAAGCTCAGAACAGGACGAATAAGTGTCTCCGCATTCCAGAAAGAGTGGCGGACGAGTGCGTCTTCGCCAAAGACCTCCCGTCTTTCCTCGTTCCCAGCCCCGGAGCCAAGCCTGAACGGCCTGAGTGGAAGGCTCGGGATCGTAGCGGCTCGGCAGAGCCCGAAAGCACGGTGGAGGATGAGGAACCGAGTTTGGACGGCGATGAGGCGCCTTCGCCGTTTGGCATCAAGCTGAGGAGGACCAACTACTCACTGCGGTTCCACAGTGAGCAGTCCACGGAGAAACGGAAGAAGCGCTACAGCGCCGGAGACAGCTTCGACGGTGTCCCCTCGCCCCTGACCCCCATCGAGCCGGACTCGGACGCCTCGCCGGTCTTTTCCGACCGATCCAGTCCAGTGTCACCTCAGAGAGAAGTCAAGTACTCCCTCGCCTCAGCCTCCCCTGTGATTCCGCGAGCCGGCTTGGGCAAATCGCCGAGCCCCACGCTGCAATGCGACGGGGACCACATGCCCTCCAAGCCGTCGCTCTACCGCAGACCCCAAGCCTCACCCAAACCCGCCGATGGAGTTCCCACCCCTCCTCCGTCGCCGCTGCCTAAAGCGAGCCACGGTGAGACCGAGGACTCGGCCGGCCAGAGTCATCCCACGGCGGTTGGCCACCCGCAACGGGGCAACCAAAGCCAAGGTGAAGAGGAGCCCAAGGAGAAAAGATCTTTCTTCCCGTCCATCAACATTCCCTGGAGGGAGAAAGTGGACAGGAAGACGGAGCTCATCAAGAGAGGTCAGAGTCACCTAGTCCACATCGGTCTTGTAAATGTATGGCTTACAGAGGGGCTGCTTGATCAATGGCAAATTGCTTAGACGCGGCTGTTTTCCTTTGCCGCCCCCCCCTGCAGAGAAACCGTCGCTTCAGAGCAGGCACTCCCTGGACGGCGCCAGGGTCCAGGATAAGGAGGCGGGCCCCCTGTGGATCACGCTGGCGTTGCAGAAGCAGAAAGGATTCCGGGAACAGCAGCAAAACCGCGAGGAACGTCGCAGCCAACGGGAAGCCAAGCTGGCCGAGAAGCAAGCTCGGGAGCGAGACAGTGTGAGTTGAGTCCGTGGACTGGACTCTGTGGGAGTGTATATCATAATAAGAAACGTTCAATCCTCATCTTTCCACACGTCGGTCCGCAGGTGGGCTTAGTGATGACAATTAGCTCCACCGAGAGCCGAGGAGGAAGTGGCAGCGTTGGTACGAGTTCGAAAGCTCAGACGCCGGATGAGCTCAAGAGACCGGATAGCCTGCGTGGACGGTTCGAGAGGCGAGAGCAGCTGAAGAAAGCCAACACGCTGCCCAGCTCTGTCACTGGTGGGCACAGCTAGCAAAACTTCTCACATGCTGTACTGAAGAAGAAGTGCAAATTCTTGTGTGACTTGTAAAGTTGCACTGATTCAAAGTTTTCAGCAATTTTTTTCAACCTAAACAGTACCGATACTCAAAGTCATATACGTATTCTTCTCCCTCTACGAGCAGCTGAGACTTACATTATGTGCTGTACAGATGGCCATGTACAATACATCGGTCTTTCAGTCCTATAGCGCCCCCAGGTGGCCAAGGCCGGTTAGCATCAAAATGGCCATTCTGTACAATACAAAACACTCTGATTTATGTAGCGCTTTCACAACAGCACACAAATATAGATTCAAAGAGTAACAAAAACTGTTTAATTTTTTTTTTTGGTGTGTGTGTGTGTCATTGCTGCCGCTTTTTTAAGTACAATATTTTCGAGCGGTATTTGTCTTTGTTTAAATTAGTTTTAGCAAGCGGATGCTACTGCTCACGTGACTATAAGCACGACGACAACAACAGCTGGTGGTATCGCAACTTCGACCTCTTAATTGTACATTGTCTTATTTTACACCAGTTAAGTAGCAACTTTTTTTTGTTTTTTAGTTAAGTAGCAACTTGGATGAAAAGTTTCCAATTTTGTTTTTTTTTTTTTGCCAGTGGAAATCGCCGACTCCACGCCGTCGCCCCCTGCTGTCAAGGAGGTTTCCAAGCGCTTCCCGGCTATGGACTCAGCGCAGGTGTCCACCGAGCCCGCCTGGCTGGCGCTGGCCAAGCGAAAGGCCAAAGCCTGGAGTGACTGTCCTCAAATCATCAAGTAACAACCCCACCAACAACCACTTCATCAACCCTCCAATTTATGATATTAGTGGTCCCCAACGAGCGGGCTGTGAACCGGAACCGCTCCGTAGCATTTTTGGCACCCCCCCCCCAAAAAAAAATCAAATTTCATTGATCGTCCGTGTCGGAAAACAGTTTTGCTTTAAATATATCTTATATGCTTTAAAAAAGTTAGCCCACAAGCGAGCAAAAATGAAGAAGGGGGAAAAAAGTAATTTGAGAACTTCGGAAATATGAAACCGGCAAATGATAAAGAAGCTTCCAAAAAAAAAAAAAAATCAGCAGTCCTACTTCAAATCCGTTTGTTGAGTTTAGTGTTAAATCACTGAATTTCTTGCTTTAATTTCCAACACTTTATCTGCGATGACGAAAACATAATTACGTAGAAGACATGGACATAAGTACGGAAAGACATTTTGTGCTCATGAAGAGAAACAAGCGCAGGGCTCAGCGCTAAATACAACTCCATTCAGCATTGTAGCAAAGTGGTGAGTTGTATTTTTAATACAATAGTACTTTCACTTACAAGTTTTACGCGTTATCAGTCATCGCTTGATCGATTTGTTTGCTATATAACGAATTCAACTTGTAATTCAAGGCACTATTTTAATTTGTTCGTCCCTCAAATTGAGCGTCTCCGGTCCGCAACGCAAGAAAAAGAAAAAAAAAACGTTTGGGGGCCCCTCCACTCCACTCCGCAACACACGAATACCAGCTCTGCATGGAGACACCGCACTACTCCACGACGACTCCCCTCACACTTGACTGCATTCAAATATCCAAATATAATATGGAATGGTTGCTAGCATGCGGCTAACACACAAATCCACGTTTTAATTTTTATTGTAGCCAATCACCGGGATTGTAAATACTCAGCGGCTTCCAATGAGGAGGTGAAGCTCGCCGGTGTGAAGGTGGGAGCGAGTCACGAAGGGTCTCTTATAAAGGGCTAGCAGTGTTATTTCACACACACAGTCTGTGATGGCCTGGTGGGGTATTGTGGGGGTTACCCCGCCCAGCCCCCCCACACACACTTCCGGTCACTTCCTGCTTGCTGTACAATGTAGATCAGCGGTAGGCAAAGTAAGGCACTCGGGCCATGTTCTTTTAAACTGGGCTACTGTATTTATTTCTTTTATTTAATCTTGTTAAGAGTCTTGTAATATGTGTAGCATTCATTGAGCCGTTTTCCCATTATCATTGGTTAATGAAATAAATTTTTTAATTTTTTTTTTTAACCTCATCTGCAAATTTACTGGACTATCTTCCGCATTAAATAATTTGCTAATGATTTTTTTAAAAAATAAATGTAAAAAAATGTTTTAATTGGCAAATTCATTCTTCAAGACATAATACAATAAAAAAATTAACCTAATTTACAAATGAACTGGACCATATTTATCATTAAATAATTTGCAAATTATTTTTTGTAAAAAATAAAAAAATGTTGGTTAGTACATAAACCATCTATTTACCAGTATTTTATTCAATAATTAGTTGATTGTGATGATAATGATAATACATTCAAAAATATAACATTTTCAGACAATACAGAAACCAAGATGAAAACATTAACGCTTTGCCATATTTTAGATTTTTTTTTTTTGGAAATCTCGAATGGCCTGTTTACAAAATCAGTCTTAATCCCTCCGTTTGGAAAAATATGGCCCTTGAGTCAAAGGTTTGCCCATCTCTGATGTAGATCCTGTTTGTAGGCCATCAGCAGCAGCAGCATCATCATCATCATCTTCATCATCATCACTTCCTCCTCCTCCTCCTCGTCCTGGGTCAATGTTCTTCCTGCCGTAACCATGTGCAACATATGTACTGTAAGTAAGACAGAGCCTTCTGTTTCTAACCTTGCTGGTGTACGCAGTGTTATGTGTTAAAAAAAAAAAAGTTTGGTATTATTTGCACTTTTTGGGGAGGGTCCCACAAAAACTTATGAAGGGAATTGTTAAATGAAAAAAAAAAACTGTTATGAAGAATTTAAATAAATATGTCCCAACTGACTGGCTGCTTGTTGTTGCTACTTTGAAAATGTTGATACTGTACATGAACGGATAATGAAATAGATTTAAAAATATATTTTTAAAAACTGCACAAATGATGGCTAAATGCCAATTTGTAAACAATACACATAATCATTCCGACACCCGACCACCAAGGAGCGCTGGCACACCACCGGGGAAGAGAAAAGCTCCCCGGGAAGCGTCCGCGAGCACAACGCCAGTCCGTTGCGAGCGTCCAGGACATAGACGGTGCCGTCGGTGGAGGCCACGCCCACCAGCTCCCCTCGCATCCCGCTGTCAAAGGCGCAGGGGCTGGCGAACACTTTGCCCGCCGTCTGGAACGTCCAAAGCAAGGAGCCGTCGGCGGCATTCAAGCAGTACAGGCGGCCGTCGTGAGAGCCGCACAGGAGCCTCGCGAGGTCCGAGGTGGCGCACGGAGACGAGAAGACGGCGCCGTCTGTCCGGAACTGCCAAACCTGTTGGGACAAATACAATTTTCTGCCACGTGGAAACCAGTCTGAATGAAATGATAAACCCACTAAATTTTTAGCCTCGCAGATGCTAATTTTAACAGCATGGCTAATTTCCGCACCAATGTGCCGTCGTGGCTGAAGCAGAGGATATTTCTGTCCACTGAGCCGATAGCCACGCGGCCGCCGTCACCGCCGCACTTTGGTGAGGAGAAGAAGGGGACGTCCCTGCTGTGTGACCACAGGACCTCTCCGCTGTCCTGGTGCCACAAAACAACACAGAGCGTCACATTGGTGGACCGATGCAATTCTAAAAACGAGGTCGTTTGAAAACGTACTGGGTGCAGACACAGCAGCTTGCCACCGAGTGTGGCCACGTACAGTTGGCGGCGGGCGGCGTCAAGGTAGGGCGAGGAGAATATGGCCCCGCCCCCACAGTGACGCCTCCAAACGCAGCGCTGAGCCTGAAATAAAAATGGACGCAGTGGCTCCTTGAATTTTTCCAGTTCTGAGCCATCGCTTGGTTGTTTTTTTTTCCAACTGTGCCCTATTTGTTACCCTTCCTTTGGTCACATGACCCCAACTCACCTGGAGGTCCAAGGCATACACAAAACCATCGTGCGAGCCCACCATCATCCGGCCCGTGAGGGGGTCTGCGGCGGGGCGGCTCTTCACGGCGTCGCCGGTCTCAAAGACCCAGCGCGTCTCGCCAGAGTCGGCGCTCAGCACGTACACGTTGCCGTCGTAGCAACCTGAGGAGCGCCAACGATTCGTCACGGCGAATGTCAAGGAGCGTTGGTGAAAAAGATGAAAACCGACCTACGACCACATAGCGTCCGCATGGGGACACGCCGGCTGACGCCTCCACGCGTCCCCCGAGGACTCGCTCCCACAGCAGATGCCCGCTGTCCAGATCCAGAGCCTGCATCCTGTGCGAGTGCGAGCCGATGAACACCGCGGTTCGGATGCTGTCTTGCCCTTCCCGGACCAGAAGCGTCGGCGAGGCGTCCACGCATCTGCCCGTGTCCGAGGACCAGCGCTCGTTGAGGACCAACACACTTCTGCCCTCGCTCCGCATCTCTGTCATCTCACTCTCTCCTTTGAACACTTTTAAAGGCCAGCTCCTTTCGCCTTCCTCTGAAGTCGCTTCCGCCGCGATGCGTTCTCGTTTTCCCGGCACGACGACGAGGCGCAGGACATCGGCGAAAGTCCCGTCGAGGACCGCCTCCAAAATCCGAGGCGAGCCGACTCCGGTGGCGGCCAGGATGTCCTCGCAGAGTCGAAGCGCCTGCAGGGAGTCCCCGCCACCGAACAGGAATCGGGAGCCGTCATCCAACTTTGCGTTCCCATCGAGACCGAGGGCGTCCTGTTGACAGGTCCGAAGTCATCTGAATGTTTCTCATGTCTATTTGTGGTTTTCAGCAGGAAACCTGTCATACAGTGAAACTCCTCTAAAACGAAACCTACATGGGCGAAAATACCCCCTAGTGTGAAAAAATGTTCGTGCATGAAAGCCATTCCCACTTTTCTGCTCCCCTTACAACGAAAAGTCCCCGTTTCGTGATACGAAATCTTTTTCTCTGCTCTTGCCTCACAACGAGATTCGCTACAACAAAAAATGTACGTTTTTGTTTGTGTTTACGTCTGAGATCAAATTTGCTCCAGTGAAAAGTCCCCTGTTGTGAAAATTTTCTTGCTGCAAACATGATTTTGTTGTAGAGGAGTTTCACTGTACCTGCCATAACGTTTGCAGCATTTCCTTGATTTCGCCGACGTCTTTATGTGGCCGACTGACGTCCGTGCGTTGCCCCTGGTATATTTTCACCAATGCTCGGATGTCCACTTTGCCTGCACACAAGAGGCCATGAACATTCCATCCATCCCTAATCAATCCATTTTTTTTTTTTTGGTCTCTGCTCACCATGAGGCGTCAGAGGTAAGGACGGGACGTGCACCACCGTGTCCGGAATGGCGTAGGAGGGCAACAGCGGAGTCAGCTGCTTCTGGAGGTGCCTGCTGAGCTCGGAAGAGAAGGGTGACCCGGCGTCTTCGGAACCCCCGGATGCGGCGAGGACGACAAAGGCGAGCAGTCGGGAGTCGTCGTGCAGACACACGGCGCAGGACTCCACCTCAGGCAGATTTGACAGCATCTGAAATTAGAGTAATTGATAATCTAATCAAAATGCAGCTCTAGAAAATGAACATTTTCAACACTCAATATCCACTAGAATGAATTAATTTTGTAAAATGCATAGGGGGGAAAAAAATGACCATAAATTATTTTAAAATACGTTTCAATTTAATCATATTTTCACCCTTGAAAATGTGTTAAATCGATTGTTATTATGAAGAAAAACATTATGATCAAAATGTACCAAACAATTAATTGCATTCAATGACGTAAATAAAAAACATTTTGATTCCACTGCAAACTATAATAATATAAACCAATTTCATAAATATTATACAATTAAATAAAAAACATTTTTTATTCAATTAAAAATGTCAAATTATTTTAAGTATAAAATATAATGAATTAACCAAACCAATTTTAATCAAATGAAAAGACACCTTGTCTACCCTAATTACATTAAAATTACTCATAAACATTAAACTCAAATATACAATATATCAATTGCAGATTTATCACGCATTTTAAGAAAAAGAAATTCATTGAATGCAGTTAAATAATTTAGCATTGCAAGGTCAAATCAAATATGCAGTACATCCATTAAAAAACACATATGAAAAAAACACAAAATTAAAAAAACAATAATTATAATTGAAATACATTTTAATGTTAATTATTTCAGTCCAAAATAATTGATAGCATGAGGGGGAAATTTAGGGAGCCAGCTCTTACATGGGATCTCATGACATTTAGCGCTTAGCCACGTTTGGGGAGAATTTAAAAGAAAAAAAAAGTTTACTTGCTGTAGGTGGTCCAGGTTGACGCGTTTGCCGTGGCGCTTGATGCTTCTGTCCTTTCGGCCGAGGTAGTACATCTGCCCACCTCTCACCTCCACCCGGTCACCCGTAGCCCTCATGGTCCCGGGCACCGCCGAGTCCTCGTGATCCAGAAGGCACACCCTCTCATCACCGCCTGCCTCCACCAAACAGCGAGCATTACCACCCACCCGTTTCAGGGGGCTGTCTGAACTTTTCCCCACAGAGCGCCGCGTACACAAACACGGACGTTCATTTAATTGAAGTCTTGACCCCCCTTGATTAGTTTGACCACGCTTTGATGGACATATCTCACCTATGAACACCTCTCCTTCGCCTTCCGTCACCACGCCGCCATCTTGGTCCCTGACTTCCACTCTGGTGCCCGTCAGAGGGCTTCCCAGAGGCACGGCGAAGGAGGCGGAGCCGTCGGGCTGCCGGAAGACCGAGGGCGGGATCTGGTAGCAGGTGGCCCAGCAGGATACCTCGGTGACGCCGTAAACGTTGAACACGGCTGTGGCGTTGTCCTCGTGGCGCCAGGCATTCAGCATGGATACCGACGGGCACGCCTCGCCGCCCAGGGCGAGCACGCGCAACGACGAGCCACGCGACAGCACTTCCTGTCGGAGGAGGCGCGGACCGAAGCGAGACAGCAGCGTGGGGGTGACCTGCGGAAGGGAAACGCATGAGAGTGAAACTCTTTTTCTTCCTCTATCTAAGACAGCAGTCTGAATGGGAATCACAAAAAAATGTGTATGTGTGTTTGGAGGTGAGAAAAACAAGCTGCATTTGAAGGCAACAGTCCGAATGGGAATGACCTGCATGAGCGTCGTTTTGTGACGGCGGAAGAGAAGCTGGCACAGCCGCTTGGGAATTTTCTTGAGCACGGCCGGAACGACGAGGAGCCGCGCCCCGGACGACAAGGCCAGAAAAAGGTCCACCACTGACGGGTCAAAGGTCAGCGGCGACGCCAGGAAGACCACGTCGCCACAACTCACCGAAAACAAATGCCTGACAAAACCAAACCAAAATAAATTAGATCATATATATATATATATATATATATATATATATATATATATAATATAATATAAATACATTGTACTCTTCTTTTACATTTGTATGTTTACATAAATTAAACTGAACATTAATTTTTAAAAACTTGGGTTTTGCCAAAATAAAATTCTGAAACCCGATTAGTCGGGCCCTAACTTTAAAAACATGTTTTTTTCCTGACCTCAAGTGCAGGATGTTGGGAAGTATGCAGTTGTGCGGCACCCGTACAATCTTGGGCAGGCCTGTTGTACCAGATGTGTGCAGCACATACGCCAAACCTTCTACTCGTTCGGGGAAGGATGGCAGCTTTTCAATTTTTTGCACGTCCTGCTTGGCGTCCGTCAGCGGCTCAACCCGAATCAGTGTGAGTTTGAACTTCGGCAACAGCGCACATACTTCCACGCTCATGTGCTGGGTGAGGACCGCCTGGAACCTCTTCACAGGAAAGGAAAAGAAGTCTTGATTATTTTTGGGGGAAAAAAACGAACAAACAAACAAATAAACCATGATGCTGTACAGCTGTATGTTGACCTATGTGTTTAATTTGTTCCGTGACCAAGCTCTTATACAGCAGAACTTTGAATCAATAACAATAGATCAACTAAAAAATTTCAAATGAGAAAAAATGAGTGAACCTGGAGGAGGTCGCTCTTCACAGCACAGAACCTGAGGCGACAATTGATCATGACCCGGGCGGAGACAAGTCCTGGAGCACCTGGATCAAGTGGCACATAGGCAGCGGGTGTCTGCAGGATCCTGCTCTCGAAAAAAAGTAAGAAATGAACATTGCACTCCTTATACACACACATTTGTAATGTGAGAGGGCATGTTTCGTGATCTCACCCAAGGATCCACACTGGTATGAAGAGATCGTCGCTACAGTATAGTCCTATGACTCCGTTATTGTTCCCGCAGTGTTGCTGCAGAAGGCGGCAGAGTTCACTGGAAAGCTCTCCAAGGTCCCTGTAGAGCAGTGAGACCGGACTGCTCGACGAGGACCCGCCGTCAAATGTCACCGCCACCCGCTGGGAGTGAACCGAGGCGGCGGTGGCTACGAGTCCCTGAAGCGTTCCGCTGGACTCCATGCTACCACGCCTCACAAGTTATAACTTATGAAATACATTTTCATATAGTTCAACACCGAACGCGGTTTCGTGAATCAAGATCGTTTTTTTTTTTTTTTGGTCCACCGCCACAGCCATAACATTGTCGCGTGATGATGACGTAACCACGACGCTTAGAAGTTGCTGCGTTCAATTGCTTGTCAATGTCACAGATATAACTCCAATAACTACACTCATAAAACGTCCTTTGAATTTTATTTTTGGAAATTGAAAAAATGATTAATAAACACAAAATCTCGTGGTGAAACATGTGTGTACTGTGATTCAGCTTCTTTTTTTAAGTGTTCTAATTTCCTGGATAGTTTGAACGCACCCAGAGATCCTCTCGTCCAATCACCGTTCGCCCACTGGTAACGGCCAAGTTTTGAACTCGGGGCAGTTTCTGCAGTTTCTTTTCTTCTTTATTTTGTCTTCATCAGTGTTCGGCTCTCTTCCGATTCGTTGTAATGGACGAAAAACTGAAGCATCAACTCGCCATAAACGGCCTGAAATACAAACGATCACTGCGTCGGATTATACAAAAGGTGCGTGTTTGATGATGAGACGTCATATATCGTTTGCTCGAGTTACAAAATTAGCTCATTCGACTTGTCACGTCAAATTCCAAACTTCTTCAATCAATATTTTTATTTCTCCCGCACAAAACAGTACTCCAACCTGCCTTATCAAGACATGGCGATAGAAGTGGACCTCGATAACACCAGTACAGAAGGTAAAATGTTGTTTGTTCTTCATGTTGATATTGTTCATGTCAAGTCTCTTGATGAGCATGCTTTGACTTGGTTTTGTCTTTTTTTTTTTTTTTTTTAGCTCTGATGCTCTACATGACGCTGTCTAAAAAGCAGATAAAGGCAATGGAGTCAGAGGTGCATAAAGTAGAATCATTTTTTCCTGCTAACCCATCAGTTGACCTTAAAAATACTTCTCATTTGAAATTTGGGACATTTGACTTTCGGGTCTATTTTTCTTGATGAACCGAAAATGCACTTTAATCATCCAACACTTTTTACACAGTCTGGTGGTCTTGAGGCAAAATTCACAACACATATTTGATCCATGAATGGACCAATGAATTTCCTGCTTCTTTTAGGATTGGTATTATAACCAGTCCTTCTCATCAAGCTGTTTAATAACTAAAGCTGAATCTCTCCTCAGAGCCTGTTGGATTCAAGGGGGGACCTATTACAGCGTAAGTGTCCAAAAGTGTCCATTCCATATGACGTAACATTTGTAGACGTGGTGTCATCATTAATACCACTGTACTTTTTTTGCCCACCACCACAGTGCACAATTCTTCCAGTACTTCACAGGTACGTCCAATTTCTTCTTGCCATTGACGGTTTTTCACTAGTCTGCTATGGAAAAAGTGGCTTTAGTCAGTTGGACATCATCCGGAAAAAAATGTTTACATGGTGCAAAGCTGTTTTTTGTCTAAATGAATATATATACAGTATTTTTTTTTTTTTTACTATGTTGAAAAGCTGGACCGAACGCAACAAGATGGTGGACATGATGATGCTGTTTCTTGCCAGATGTCCTCAGATGATGATGATGATGATGATGGTAAGAGCAGAAGTTTATACCTGAAAGAAAGTGACTTGATGGGATGGAGCAGGGGTGTCACACTCATTTTGTCGCGGGCCACATTGTAGTTACGGTTTTCCTTGGAGGGCCGTTATGAATTTTGGGAAACCATATAAATGGTTAATCACCTCCACATATTACATACACAGCACACAACAAATTGATGAATGACTAATTCTAAAATCAGGAATCAAGAATAATGACTGACATTGTGGATTGCATATGACAATTTGAAATTTTGGTTCAGACTTTAGCAAGCATCATGGAACTTGACATGCTTGATTTGCTTTCATGGGCCGCATAAAATGATGTGGCGGGCCAGATCTGGCCCCCGGGCCTTGACTTTGACACCCGTGGGATGGAGGATTCAAGGGCACAAGTGTAAAATTGACTTGTTTGATCACAGGTTTCAAAAAAATAGGCCAGTGGTTGACATCTGGCCAAAAATGAGTTTGACACCCTTGCTTTAAAGGCTTGTACAATGCAAGAAATATTTCCGACTGGAAATTCTGAAACATCCCATTAATCACCTAGGAAATACTTTTAAAAAACCTTCAGTATGTCTCCTTTTAAAGTCTGGTCTTTTTCCTCTTTTTTTTTTTTTTTTTTGACCCCACTGCAGGAGTGTCAAACGTGCATTCCCACCAGAGCTCGCTCAACGGCAGACAAAGCGACTTCCCAGAGACTGATGTCCTCCCTGAGGACCAGGACGAGGAGCTGGAGTTGAGCCTGAGAAGTCAAGGCAGCACTTTGTCCGAGCTCTACCCCAGCATGATCGATCGAATTGGACGGGCGCAGCACCGCTGGCACATTTCCAAGACGGCCAACGGTGTGCTCCGGAAGTACTGCAAGTGGCGACGACAGTCCGGCAGAGGCAGCCACGTCAACAGCGTCGTCACGAGCAACAGACAAACATCGCGGAAGAAAAAGACAACGAATCCAGGATCTGCTTTTACCAGCCAACAATACTCCCCTTCGAGGGAGCAAAGCGTTCTGGCCATGGACCTGTCCGCTTCCCCGGAATCTCCTAAATTGAAATGGATTGAACTGAACGAGACCTTCACTGTGGGAGAACAACCATCAACCCCCAGAAGGTTTTCTGTCTCCGCTACCGGACGGACGCCATCTGTGTGCGTTCTCAGTCCTTCCCTATTTCCTCAGTCCTCGTCTGAGGCATCCTTGGACATGTTGCTAAGATCCAGAAGGCTGATGGGAGAGCAGCCGTCCTCGTGCTTCCTCAGTCCTTCGCAGTCTTCTGGTGCCTCTTCGGGAGTGTCTTTGGACCCGCCCTTAGGCTCCAGGAAGCTTTTTTTCCCTGTTGCGAGAGATCAGCGGTCTTCAGGCACGCCTAGTCCTCCACGGTCTTCCGATCACTCCACGGGAAAGTCCTTTGACCTTTCCTTAGATTCCGAGAGGCTCTCTTGCGCTGCTGCTAAAGAGCAGCCATCCTTGTGGCTCTTCAGTCCTTCACGGTCGTCTGATCCCACCTTGGACCAGTCCCTGAGGTCCAAAAGGCTTTGTAGTGCTGCTACCGGAGAGGTGCCGTCTTCGTTGGTCCTCAGTCCTTCAAAGTCTTCCAGTCCTTCCCCAGACCAGTCCCTGCTGAGATCGAAAAGGATTTTTACCGCTGCTGCCGTAGAGCAGCCAGTGTCGTGGGTTCTCAGTCCTTCACGGTCTTCTGGTCCCAACTCGGACCAATCCCTGAGGTCCAAAAGGCTTTGTAGTGCTGCTACCGGAGAGGTGCCGTCTTCGTTGGTCCTCAGTCCTTCAAAGTCTTCCAGTCCCTCTTCAGGCCAGACCCTCAGAGCTAAAAGGCTTTTTAACGCCGCTACCAGAGAGCAGCCATCCTCGTGGGTTCTCAGTCCTTCGCGGCCTCCTGGTCGTCCCACCTCAGACCTGTCCCTGAGGTCTAAAAGGTTCGCCCTTGCTTCTGCCCAAGAACAGCATCAAACATCATCGTGGGTCCTCAGTCCATCGCGGTCTGTCGGTCTTTCCTCGGACCTTTCACTGCGATCTAAAAGGCTCGCAACGTCCGCTGCCGATGAGCAGCAGCAGCTGTCCTCGGAGGTCCCAAGTTCATTACAGTCGTCCGGTCCCTCTTCTGACTTGTCTCATAGTTCCAAAAGTCTTTTCTTCTCTGCAGGCGTTGCTTCCGAAAGCACCGAATTTAAAGAGCGACCTGACATTTATGGTTCTCCTGTCAGGCAGAGTCCCTTAAAAGCGGGGATGGTGAACTGGGAAGGCCTTCGAAGATCTGATCGGTCCTTCTCCAGAAGCCCCAACTCTGCTCATGTCCTCGGTTACTCCAGGCCCTCCGCTTCCCCACTACGAAAGCTACTTAGGGACCCAAAGTCCCGCTCGGGCTCCCCTCCACGGGCCCGCAATAACCTTTGCCGGCATTTCTCCTTTGACTTCTCCTCGACAACGGAATGCACCACATACTCCAAAAAAGACCTGGAGGACAATTACGAAAAGCACTACCACAAGTTCATGTGTCAGAGCAAACCCTCCAACGGGCTCCCCGGCCGAATGTGCGTTGGCTGCGACAAGGCCTGCCGTGATCATTCGTCCCAAACACTGGTGGCGCTGGCTTTGTCACCGCACCGCTTCGAGCTGAGGAAGCGTCACCGGGAGTTGGACCGGGAGAACTTGTCCCACTCCAAGCGCTGGAGCCCCTACTCTCCGGGGTCTAATCGGCACACAAACAAGATGCTGAGACGCCGCCTCTGTCTGCCTGACGCCGAGGTTTCCCGGCGCGATGACTTCAAGCAAAGTGAGTTTCGAGGTTACAGCGGTCGGCCACTGCTGCAGGACTCCATTCGAGGCCGTGGTTTGCCGGAGGAATGCTTTCTTGGTAAATATCCTTGAAACAAAAATGCGGTCGGACGGCTGGGTTCAGTTTTTCATGTTTTCGTCACTGATTGGTTCTTGTCTTTATTGCTATTCAACAGGAAGTCCAGGAGAGGAAAATGAAGTCACAAGTTACTAAGGTAACTGAACTGTGTGTTTAAAGGGGAGGGTGGCGATACTGGCTTGAGTGTAAATGTCTTAAATGTCCAGTTCGGCCTTCGACAAAGCAGTTTTTGCGTTTTTGGGGTACCCCTGCAGCAAACTTTTGCTCCTCCTCCCTGACATGAACAGAAAACGAAGACTGTCTCCTGCGAGGACTCTTATCAGAATAGAAGCTGTGGTTACCCGCCGTCTGTTTAAAGGTGTTTTAATTCGAGTTGCATTTAACATAAAAATATTCTGTATGTCTATTGCCTGTATTTTCACATGTTTGTCAAGTTAGTTCCAATAAAAATGACTAAAAAAGGCTACTTTTGGAGCTTCCTGGTGAATTCAGTCAATGTTTATTTTGAAGCGTCAGAAAACTGCATGTTAACACCGCGTATTCAGGACCACCACGACACTGTACACAGTCGCTCGCTTTTAGTACAAAACTCAAGTGTTCTTATAAAAAAAAAAAAAGCTAAATCTTTGGTCGGTGGTTTGTGCGTATGTATATATATTTTTTAATGGAACAAATATGGTCATATAAAATTGGGCGAACTAAAGTGTTCTAATTGTATATTTACATAACAACAGACTCATCAACTACGAGAGTTCAGCCGAGTCACTCCGCTGCTGTAAAATGTAAAGTTTTGACTGTTAGATGTAACATGGCTCGCCAGTTCACCACTCCAGTTCCACTGGGTACTTTCCAGTCAGACATGCGGTGCAGTGGCCCACGCTGCCGCCTGCCTTGTAAGTGGAGTCGATCATTTTGTCGCCCTGCATGGAGGCGATCCCTTTTTGGACCGCCGTCACCAGTCCTTCTACCGTCAGGTACTGCACGCTGTCGGCACCTTGAACGCAACACATTCAACGCGCAATATGGTCATCGGATGTCAAACGCTAAGTGGGCTGAGCGGCGCTTACCGATGTATCCGGCGATGTCCTGGAACTCCGGCTTGTTGGCGATGAGTTCCTCTTTCGTGGGAATGTTGATGCCCATGTAACATGGGAACTTGATGGGAGGAGAAGCCACTCTGATGTGGACCTGTCACAGAGGAGTGCGGCTCAATGCACCGGGATCGCAGCTAAAATTTAACGGACTAATGGGGGCGAAGGGTCCGATTGACAATTTACATCGGGTTTCCCCGCCCCGCCCCCATTGCCTAAAATCATCCAATGGAATGAGGCCTGCTGTAGTCTCCTGTAAGTTATTTATCTATGACAAGAACAGCATAGGACGTAAACACGTGACCAGTCGTCGCTCTGTTGATGGCACAACAGCGCTTTTTGCAGGTGTTGTGGCCAATTCTGGAATTACCAAAGATACTGTACGAAGGGCGGGTTTGAGTAGACTTTCTGTTCATTGAATCTGGGGTACGTTAAAACGAGTTTCCACTGCATATATGTGGGTATTGCTGTTGTCTGTATACATGTGTTGCGACACCTATTGTATCCAAATTTCCATTGCTGACACTGCCATTGTTGAAGCGATGCATTTGTGTGGTGTTAAACTAGTGGAAATTCACCCAAACGCAAAATTGTGTGGTTGATTTAAATACACAATGTGTATTTATTTTTGTTTTATGTTTAGTTTGACAGTAAACTAATAATCTCACAATGTGCCAAACTGCTGCTTGTTTAAAGGTCAGTTGAGTTTGCTGCCACTGCCTAGCACTCGTGTCTTTAATTTTTGCTTGCAGGTTAGAGCAGAAATACAACAAAAAAATCTGCAGAACTATTTTGCATATCGAAAAGTCATAAGTTGGGTCACTCATAAGTCAGGGTTGACAACCGAGATAGAATTTTATGGTCATTGGGTAGTAATGAGGAACGAAGAGTCGAACAAACCTCTGTGGCGCCCGCCTCCTTCAGTAGTTTAATGATGGGCGAGATGGTGTTGCCCCTGACGATGGAGTCGTCAACCAACACGACCCGCTTGCCCGCAAAGTTGTCCGTCAGGGCGCCAAACTTTTTGGCAACGCCCAGCTGCCTCAGGCGGGTGTTGGGCTGGATGAAGGTTCTCCCCACGTAGCGGTTCTTGCACAAAACTTCGATGTAAGGGAGGCCAGACTGAGGTGGGGGGGAAAGCTGAGTTTAGAATTGAGGAGAGGACAATCTGGGGGTTTGCTTGGAGATTTGGATTCTGGCGGACCTGCTGGGCGTAACCCAGCGCAGCGGGCGTAGCCGACTCCGGTACGGTGCTGACCACGTCTGCGTCCGTCGGCGCCTCGATGGCCAGTTGTCGGCCGCAACGCTGTCTGACGGTATAGACCATCTGCCCTGTTGCATAAACAGTGTCTGCTTACATGCCATCCCACCGGGAACTGACGGACATTTTAGGACATGTATGCTTTAATACGAGCTAACATTCATGCGGGGTGGGGTGAATCCAAACAGAGAGCGCCATTGACATCAATGGCCGTCAAATTTTTTTTTGTGGCCATGGGCAGAGAAAAGTTTGGTTGGTTTTGTTTACATAGTCATAAAAACACAATAGACCTTGAAAGATCATTCCGAATGCTTTAAATTGGCTGCCACTCAAGAGGTTCTCTTTTTTTTTTTAAATGGCAGCCACTGAAGGAGTTCATCTATCACTGCCCAGTGGCCCACCGATGCTTTTTATTAGCCTGCCCGATGTTTAATGCGTTTCCATTGGCCAAAAGCGGCCACAGTCACGTAAAAAGGTACAAAAGCAGCGCAGTGTACGCACTAACCTTCAAAAATCGAGTCAGGTCTGGCAAAGTAAACATATTCAAATATGCAGAAGGCGGGGAGGTCCCCCTCGCGACGTGGCACCACACTCAAAGACTTCACACCGTGTCGGGATATCTGGACAATCTCCCCCGGGAGGACCTCCCTGTAATACCTGAGGGTCGTGTGAGAGAGAGCGAGAGACGGGGGATCACGGTCGGTCGGAAGAGGGAATACGTTCAACATTTCAATCGGTGTCGACGAAAGACGTACTTGGCGCCGATGGACTGGAAGCTGCAGGACTCCGAGGACACGACCCAGCCCTCGGTGTCCGAGTCCCCGCCACCTGAGAGCCAAGAGAGCCAATCAAGAGCATGATGAAAAGACAACGAATGGAGAACTAGAAAAGTCCATTGGGGAGATCTCGCTCATCCGGGTCATGGCATCAACTGAAAAGTTCTCAACTAAATTGAGCCCGTCCTTTCATCTTTCACGTTTTCAGGCACAGCGGTCACTCCAGTGGACAGCTTATCATGTGATCCGGTTACAGTTTATCATTATTGGTACATGAAAGGGTTAATGCAGGCAATATTATACTAACAGTAACGACTGAATATTCTCAGTGTCATTTTGTAACGGAAGCCAGAACAATCGAGACACGGCAATGGAGCAGCATAACCTAATTTAAACCAGGGGTGTCAAACTCATTTTTGTCACGGGCCACATAATAATTACCGTTTTCCTTGGAGGGCCGTTATGACTGACACTACAGAAAGAAGTCAAGAATAATATTTTGTTCAATAATTGTTTAAGTAACTGTAATGAGTGGTTTGGAAACAAAAAAATACAATATGTCACTGATTTGTTACATATGAAAATTTGAAATGTTGGCACAGATTTTATCTTTGATTTGCTTTCGCGGGCCACTTAAAATGATGTGATGGACCACATCTGGCCCCCGGGCCTTGAGTTTGACACCTGAGCTCTAAACTAATTGCCAGGCAATTGCAGTCAGTATTTTTTTTTCTTCTTTGAGATTGTCTTCTTTTTAACAAAGTGCAACATCGATAGGTTGTCTTCTTCGAAAAGTGAAACGTCGATCATTTGTCCCTTTAAGATTCAACATCGATAGATTGTCTTTTTTTTTAAGAAACAAATGTGACAATTTGCATTATTATTAATATATTTTTTTTTAAACAACATTTGCTCTCGCTTCAACTTGACTACCTGATTTGTGAAGTTTGGAGACGGGAACGACGCGCCCGATGCACAGGGGTCTGTTCCCGTAAGGGTCCCGCACGGCGTAAATGACGTCTTTGAACATCACCAACAGCGAGTACGACGTCGGCGTCTCCGTCATCAGATTCGTAATCCTACAAAGCGATTGGAAGACTTCAATTTCATCGCCAGGGGGGCGCGGGGGCGAATTTCAGCGCGTCGTCAGATGAGGACACAAACCTGGCGACCCAGTTGGGCGCGTCCAGCTCCTCCGTGGGCGGCGTAAAGGCCAGCAGCTGGGTGATGAGCTCGCTGTCCGAGCTGGTGGAGAGGCCGACGCCGTGACGCATCACCTGCGCGCGGGCACAAACAACTCAGTACAGAGCAAGCCCCGCCCCCTCGCATTCAATTCCGAAGCGCCCTCTCCAACCTTTTTCCGAAGGGCGTGCGCGTTGACCAGCTCCCCGTTGTGCGCCACCGCTATCTGGCCGTGCAGCGTGTCCACCACAAAGGGCTGGCAGTTCTGCAGCTCCGACATGCCGGTGGTGGAATAGCGCGTGTGACAGATGCCCAGGTTGCCGTAGCGCAGCTTGAGGAGCGCCTCGGCGGAGAAAGCAGTGCTGACCAAGCCCATGCCCTGAAAAAGAAATTGCGCGCAAGCCGTCATAGGAGAGCGATTGAATCGCTGGACCCGGGGGACTTGGATGTTAAAATCTGTTGAGATGATTTGTCTTCACCTTGAGGGTCGTGTATGTTGGTGGACTGGCGCCATCACTTGTAACAACCCCTGCACTTTCCTGACCCCTGAGGAGGCACAATCACAGGGGTCAACGAAAATGGAAAATGAAACTTGTGAAGGTACTTGTATCGAGTAACTTGATACCGAGACTAAAAAAACGATACCGCCGTCTACGTTTCGCTTGTAACTGTAATCAAGGCCCTTCTTCTCTTTGCAGGATTCAACATGCATCCAAGTGCGTCATATCTGCAAGGCCTGCAGGCAAACCAGACAGGTTTTGTCGAGCGGGAAGGAAAATCTCAAAAGGGGTCAGGGCGGGAGGAGCTGTTGCCTTGTTGCGGTCGCAGTCTATTTACCAAGCTGCTTCTCAGATTACACTCGGCCCCTCCCGCTCGGTACGTAGCTTAAGCCAGTGGTGAGGCTGCTTTCCTGTGAGGGGGGCGTTGCTTTCGGGTTTAAGCGCCTGGTTGCCTAGGGAACTGAGCAGCAGAGCCAGACGAATTGAGGGTGGGGGGTGGGGAAAGCGTTTCCACGTCAGCTCGAAACAGGCACTAGAAGGGAGGGGGGGGGTGAGCTGGCTCTGGCGTGGGGGAGGGACAAGGCGGCGGCGGCTCAGCACGAGGCTCAGAGCAGAGTCACATTTGAGGAAAGCCTCAGCCAGAAGCGACAATGGAGGAGGTAGGGGCGCATCAGAGAGACGGCTACACCTCCTCAGCACCCGAAGGTAAAACTTCAGAGCGGGAGGGGTGGGCAATTCGTTTTCCAAATGGGCCAAGGGACAAACTGGAATGCTCGCTGAGGGCCACACCAACATGCTAAGCTCAGTTATTGCTCCCAAAAATGATGTCAGGTATATTTAAAGCATGACACTGTATTTGTTTGAATAAACTGCTGTCTGTTGTTACAATTAGGGGGAAAAAAAAACTGTACATCAACACATATATTAAAGTCCCTGCAAGTGAAAATAGTAAATTTGATTTGATAAAAAAAATAAATAAATAATGCAAAAATCAGCAAGTATGAAAAATGAGACTTTAAAATTCAAGCCATTGTTTACACTCTCAAAATCAGTGGGCGTGTCCGCTCAGTGCGCCGAAGCCACACCCCGCTCAGCTGTCAACTGTCAATCAAATCCCACGACGCCTACGGATAATTCGCATGGCTACACAGTCGCATGTCGCAAATACCATGTCGCCAATCACTGGAATACATCACATCGAGTCGCAACGGGGCTCCCGAGCACACGACGCAAGGCGCTAGCCACCAGCTAGCTAATCAGCGCCACCCTCGGTCGGCGTATACGCGAACGGGCTCGTCCGTGGAGTCACATCCTTGCTTGCTGTTGCGTCAGTACCCGAGTCCACGAATGCCGCACTACACTGTGTGCTGTGGGGTGCCATTTTAGCCACGCCCCAAAAACAAATAGGAAAACAAAAAAAACACAAAAATGAGAACAACTGGAATGGTGGACGGCTGACACTACTGAATATTTTTAGGTCGTGATCATTATCGCGATTAGGAAAAAAAAAAAGAAAAAAATTTTTTTTTTTAAATTGTGCAACTAAAATACATTACGGGACACAGAAAGCCATCTCTGATTTAAAACTTGCTGTTGATGGAAATCAGAGAATAGTAATTACAGTTGAGAGGGTGAACTCCTTAGATTTGTACACAAGTTACAAAAATACAAAAGTCAAACAATGGTTCTAAAATGAGAACTTGATTAGTACAGTATAGTTAGTTGTCGATGAGTTTGATTTACCGATTGGCTGTTGATGAAAAGATTACTTTTGTCACCTTTATATGGTGAAAAACAGGTTAGATGTGCAATGCAAAAATAAAAAAACAAAAACAAACAAAAAAAAAACTGTTTTAGAGTGTACCCAACTCAGCCTTCCTACATTGTGCATTTTTTAAAAAAATATTTAGCTCCTTATATATGGCAGAGGTCATGCCCTTCCATATGTTGAAAAACAGAGGTCCAGGTTCAAGGGGGCCTACTTGGGGTGGAGGAAGGCCGCCACTGGACCGACGACGAGGTCCGAGCGCTGCTGTGCGTCTGGGCCGACCGGCGCGTCCGCGAGAGCCTCAAGAGCACGCTACACAACAAGTACATCTTCCAAGAGATCTCCAGCCAGATGCAACGCACCTTCGGCGTGGTGCGCAACTGGAAACAGTGCCGCACCAAATACAAGAACCTCAAGTACGACTACAAGATGGCCAAGAGCACCCACGCGGCCCGCGCCGGCCGCAGCGGCAGCCCGGGCAAGTACATGAAGTTTTTCCACGAGGTGGAGGCCATTCTGCTCGACGCCGGGCCGGAGGAGGTCTCTCTGGGGATGAAGAGCAGGTTGTACGATGGGGAGAAAACGCCAGCAGCTCGCGAAAGTGAGGTCATCGTCAAGATTGATGATTGTATGTACGCCTTTGATCTTTATGTCTGACGTGACTTGAGCGAGCAAACGAGACAGTGATGGTTTTAAGGGCGCGAATTACAGCGAAAGTGAGGTCATCGTCAAGATTGATGATTGTACGTACGCCTTGATCTTTATGTCTGACGTGACTTGAGCGAGCAACCGAGACAGTTTTAAGGGCGCGAATTACGATTGCGATGACAAACACGACGGCATCTGTTCTTGCCTTGGCGGCGTCCGAAGACCGCAAGAGAGGCCGCGCGGAAGCTCACGTTTGGGGCGTGCTCATTTTGGAATTCTCGTGCCGCGCTCATGTGAGCATTGGCGCGATGCCGTTTCGAATGAGTTCACAAGTTTGACGAGCGACCAAAAGCTTATCGTGAGCAAGGACAGCTGACAGACTAAGAAAAAAAAAAAGCGAGTGCTAACTGTGAAGTGCACATTAGCATTTTTTTTTTTTTTTTGTAATTTTACACATGAAAACATAACATTAGACTAATAGCACGCCCCCAAAATGAATACATAAAAATAGGCGCAAATTAGGTCGATTCCGGACGATTTTTCTCCGTTCCTAAAATTAAATACGAATGAAGAAAGTATTGTAAAAGTGTCAAATATTCCGTCTGTAATTCATATCGTTATTAAAAGTGTTAAGGGACCCAAAAATAAATAAATAAAAAGTTATTTTACTCAATGTGTTTTTTTTTTTTAATTAATTGGATGGTTATCAGAATTTTATTTTGCCAAGTATCGGAAATAATATTGGACAAAAAAAAAAAAAAGTCAAATATTCATTGTATTTTCACCCACTGAGGCAGCACTTCAATACGAAGCCAAAGATTTACACTTGTCAATTAGTAATGCGCATTAATCGTATTTTCATTTGTAGATGCAGCACTTCATCAACTGGGCACCAAAGTGCACTTTGTTTAGTTCAACATGTGGAGGCAAAACTCCCATCATCAAGCCACTCAACTCCATTTGTCAATTACCGTCGCACATCTGTGCATGCGGCGCACGCAGCGGGCACACAAAACACAAACCCGCTAAATTTTTGTCTTGACACGTCTGGCCGTCACTAGAAAATGGCGGCTTTTCGCTCAGCCTAGCTACCAAGTCACAGACAGAGAAACTCGGCTTGTATGCTGTAAATTCGCCACATTTTGACCTCACAATTCATGAAAATTCCAAAACAGAAGTTTCTTGACCATCCGTGTCCCGTCCGTAATCTCGAATCGTGTGCGGGAATTCGTTAAGCCTTGTAATGATTCAATGTAACTTGAAAAATTAGCACGTACGATTAAATGTCGTTTCCTGTGCCGTCAGATGACAACAGCGACCATTACGACGCGGACAGCGACATGGATTCCAAATGGAGAGGACGAGGTAAAAACGGCCGACGATCGATGCCAATCGGGGTTCCCTTTCGTTAATTCCCTTCCGGGTGTCGATTCAAACAGCGGCCGAGCCGTCGGACGCCGACCAGCTACACGTGGTCACCGCGT
>NW_017806175.1:5641992-5643115 GCF_001891065.2 Hippocampus comes | reverse complement strand
GTCAACATAAATTGGGATATCCCTAATAAAGAGAGTTAAAAAAAAAATCAAAATTTATTTACACTGTTGGGGGCAGCACTTCGTCGTCATGCCGCATGCGTTTGCTGCATGCGCCACTTGGTCAAAAACAAATCTGCTTTGTTTTTGGCTTGACATGAAAGCGTTTCTGTGTAGACCAGCGTTCACTTGAAAATGGCGCACGTTAGCCGAGCTTAGCTTAGCTTAGTTCACCGTATTTTCCACACCAAAAGGCGCACTTGATTATGAGGCGCACCTTCAATGAATGGCCTATTTTGTAATTTTTTTTCCATACGTTGGGCATTATAAGACGCAAACTACAATGCATCCACTAGATGGAGCTACGCTCAAGGAAATGCCAACAGAACGATCAGATGTCAGTAAAACTTATTTCATAAAGCAAGCGACATTGTTCACCTAACCAACCGCAAGTTATAACATTGACTCGTTAACGGTGAACTCTCTTGCCGCTGCTCTCTTTCCGTCTTCAACTGCGTAACCGATCGCCTTACGTTTGAACTCTGCGTTGTCAGTATGTCTCCAGCAAGGAGACATTTTGGGGTCGAAATGTTACCACAATGACCATACACAAGGCACATCGGATTTTAAGGCGCGCTGTGAGCTTTGAAGAAAAGGGAAGGCTTTTAGGGGCGCCTTTTAGTGCGGAAAATACGGTAACAGATGACGTCAATTGTGACATCACAATGTGGCAAAATTCACAAGAGCGTGCTTACAGACGCTTGATGGAAAATAGGGAACTTATTCAAGATCGATGACTGCGCAGACACTCCAGACACCCAATTTTTGTATTCCAACAAAAAAAGTGATTTTACATGTACCCTCTGTAACGTGGAGTCATTTTCTGTACTGTACTTGCTGACATTTTAAACTCTACCTGGAGGCAAGTTCGACGAGCATTTTGCAAAAAAACTGCCTTCTCAATCTTTTCTTTTGTGTTTTTTGCAGGATGCTGTGAAAGCAGCCTAGCGCACGGTGAGACTTGGTCGACCGGCCGGGGGAGGAAGAGGAAGGCGGACGATGAAGGTTCGAAAATGTGTCCGATGATTGCATAATGACTTCACATGACAGCCACAAGCCCTTGGAA
>NW_017806175.1:5624477-5641936 GCF_001891065.2 Hippocampus comes | reverse complement strand
AGGCGCTCTACCGACACCAGAGAAAAAAATTGCGGACGGTGTGAACGTTAAAGAAGAGCAGACTCACGTTCCGATCATAGAAGTCCTTTCGGTCTGCTCGATGGCCGACCAAGATGCACCCCCAGAGACGCAGGTAACTCTTAACCCTTTCGTGCACCCTGTCACCTGATAACATGACTAAAGCTGTCCACGGTAGTCAGCGCTGGGTCCCTGAAAGGGTTAATCGTATTGAGAATGCCACATTCACTTCATCCGTGGAAGGTCACAGTACACGGTCACTGCTCTGGGAAGTACGGATCAAACTAAAATTATTACAACCATGTGTGAAATTGGTATCACGTGACCGTGGCGGAGTTACCGGGTAGGTGACATTTAACTGAGTGAGTGTAGGGAACAACATTTCCCAACGGGAGCCATTTTATAAAACCGTTTCTCAGAGGACTTATTGGGTTGTTTTTTTTTTTTTAAATGTATGGCGCCGCATACTGCAAATGGCCTACGGGGTTGTCAGTTCCTCCACCTACTCCCAATTATAGGGAAACATTCCATTCATGCTAGTATGGCTGGCACAAAGCCCATGAGCAAAACACTATTTTTTTATTTTTTAGTTTAATATATACAACGTACACATACGCAAATCCTGTAGTCTACATCGAAACATGTTTGTTCAGAAAAAGCCGCTGTACGTTTTAAAGTAGAATACACGCACCTCATGTTCCAGAGTGAAACGAGCGTGATCGCTGCCGACGTGACACATTTGCTCGGGAAACAGGCGCCGGAGTAGTTCATTAAATTGGGAAGAACCGAGGCCGTTATTGGGTATTGCACGAGGTTCGGATACGGGCACGTCTGTTCATAAAAACACAAGTTCACAGCACCCGCTATATGTTTTGTGAGCCACAAAACCGAGGTGTTAATATGTTTTCACGGCATAGGATATGTCAACATATGTTGGTCACGTGTTACGCTTCGAAATATTGACTTAAGCAACTTGTGGCGAGGGGTGGGGGGGGGGGGAGGGGGGGGGGAATGTCAGAGTAGTTTTAGTGCAAAATATAAGAAGAAAGACTCGTTTTAATTGATTACACTTCACATTTTTGTCATTTTCATCGACATTTGTGTGGAGTTGGGTGTTATCAAGCTTCGGTCAACTCGGTCGAAGGGGAATGGCAAATGATGTACAACGTTGAGTCTTTCGAGAGATATTTTAAAAACAGAGCAGTGCACAGTCAGCTTGCATACGAAATGTTCAAGTTACGAAACGCCTCGACAGGAAAATATTGCCTCTTGTTACGGACGATAAAAATACAGTACGGGCTGCTCCTCGCGGCTCCGAGTTTCATGAACGCAACATACTTCTATCTGCTGTCCCATTGGCTACGACCGGCGTCTCTACTTCGAACATTTTCTAATTAAGAAATGTCTTCCAGAACCAATTAATTTCATAAGTAGAGGTATCACTGTATATGATGATTATTATTTATTTTTTAAAGCCATTTGTCATCCAGTTTTTAGCTAAACTTTACAATTGACACGGCCAACGTCGTTGGCCCGCATGATGCTAATTACTTTCTACGAGCAGGGGGCGGAAAAAAAAAAGAAGACATTTCTTTTCATCCTTCACTTACTTTTGATCTGCCAAACATCACTAAAGTAGTGACAAAATGTCCTTTCATAGTGCCCCCGCTGTCAAAAAACAAAACAAAACATCATTCGGCTATGGTACCAGATATCGTGAACCGCGATTGTTTGTCCCACTTTATCTAACATGTCAAGGTCACCTTAAGACAGATGGCCTTTTGTTTTGTTCCCAACGTGAAGCTGAAGTGAGTCTGCTGTTGCTCAGCGCAGGAGCGAATCTGTTCGAGTGGGATACGGCTGGTGATCAGCATCAAAAATAAATACAAAGATAACATTAATAATCTGAATAAGGATATGAAAAATCCTTCACTTTTATTCTTAGCCACTCTTAGGTCATGAGGTAAAACAACCAAAAGATGGCAGGATGCGCCATTTTAGATTTGAGAGCAACCCTGTCTGTGACTGCATGAAAACACACACACACACACACACACACACACACACACACACACACACACACACATATATACATATGTGTGCAGAGTTGTTTTGTTAAATTGAAGTGTTTGTTTGCCGTAAATGGGACAAAGTATAACTGAGATCTTGGATATGTGACGCGGTCACCGTGTAAGTGGCCGCTGAACAATATGGAAGTGCAGTCTGGTGAGTTGATGTCACTCATGGCTAAATACATAATTTGGTTATCAAAAGCCATTCCGAAATGTTTTGGTTACTTAATAGAATAAAACCACTCTTCAGGCAAAAGCAAACAATATTACCATCAGTCACTGTTCAACTCCATATTGACTGTAATGTATACATATTCCTGTTTTTATATTTTTTCATCCATTTGATGCTCACGCTCTCTTAAAAAAAAAAAAAAAAAAAAAAAAAAGATCAGCAGTTACTCAGTACTTGAGTACCTATTGGGAGGACTACTTTTTACTTGCGTAAGTCATATTCTAAACGAAAGGTACCAGATGTGTCCAAGTAAACAAGTAAAAATACTAGAGATAGAAATTTGGGGGATCTCCTGAACTGAAGTGTTGATTTTCCCAGCCTAGTTTTTAGTTTTACTCCTTACATTTTTACGCAAATATCTGCGGGTGCTATCTATTCCTTACATTAAAAATAAGCCCTCTTTTGTATTTCTTTTGAGATTTTGTTCTTTCCATTTTAAAAAGACCTATCTGGATTAGTAGCGCCAGGAACGCCGTCAATACTTTTGACAGCGTACTCTTTCCTTGAAATTTCTGGCTACTCAAACAACCTTTGACTTTAATAGCCAGAATGTAAAGAATGTCAAACCAGTTTGCACATCGTTGTCACACGACGACTGGCGTTGGTCATTGAACGCATCTCGGCACTAACTTTTCTCACTTCCACGCGAGATAATAGGAGCTCCTTGTTCATTTTGAACGCCACCGTTAGAAACCAGTGAATAAATAACACCGAAACTGCTCTTTTATTTTGGGATGGGAGAGGGGGGGGGTCATTTTCTAACCCTAAATACCGCATGTGCCTCGGGTGACTTGAAAAGCGTCGCCGAGATGCTTCCGTTTACGTTACCTGTGCTGCAACGCCACAAGTCCCAGGGTGAGCACCTGAGCCACCTCAAGCTGCGTGGGCCACTCTCCGGCCGCCACACAGCCGAATACCCCGCACTCCTCCCCGATACCGGACTCCTCGAACTCCATCTCGCCGCTGCCTGCTCACTCTCCGGTGCCGCCGCTGTTGGTAGTGTTGTTCCAAGTGGCCGAAAGGGGGATCTGCGCATGCGCAAAACTCTTAGCTCTAGCTCCCAGAACACGTGCAACAACAGGAGCGTTTCTTTCAAGACACGGTCGATTAAAACCCCATCAAAATTGCACAAAATCAGTTAGAGGTAAGAGCACGTTACGTGGAGGTCAACCGTTGTCTTAAAAGAATCACAAGTTGGCAGTTTTGTAACACGGGCGCCATTACTTAAACTTCAAAAGGTGTAATCAAGCATCGCGACGGGCTGTGAGATAAATTTGATAACAAATCACCTCTATCGAGCGAATCAATAGTGTTGAGCTGGCAGGTTGGCGGAATTGTCTCGCTGTGTCACTAAAAAGAAGAACATTGTGAAAGTTTCATAATGTAAGCCAAAAAAATTGGCCTCTTTTTGACATGCGTTAGAGGCGGGGCGTCTCCCCACCCATTTGACAAATGTCAGCTCTTGTGATTGGTCCAATTTAGTGATTGGCGAACTGTGATTGGCTGTCAGAGCATGTAAGAAACGCTCCATTTCCGGTTTCTGCCCTGCCTGGCGTGCACGCCTCCGGATCTCATCCTCACTTGACAACTTTTTTGCGTGGCTCACACTTTGTATTTGTTTTATTTGTCGTGTAGCTTCGCGGCGCGTCGAAAAGAAACATGACCTCAACACAAGGTACAGTACAATATTTTGGATTTTGCAACAATTAAAAAAAAAAAGACCAGATTACTGCCGGGAATGCAGTGAGGAAGGACCAGATGGAGGGCAAAGCGGCCATCGCCAATAAAACCACGAGCTGCGTGTTTGAACTGTTGCAGCAATCCGGTGAAAAAGCCACAAAAACGACATTCATACACACTGTCTGCTAGATTGACAACTGCAGGAAAAAAATTGCGTCTAAATGAGTAGTTCCAGCCAGTGCTCAAACGCCAGTGCAGTAAATCAAGAGATTTAATGGCAATAACTATTCTAAACTCAACTTTACTTCATTTAATGACAACAACCAAAGAAAACGTACTTTTTATCTCTATAAATTTATAGGTATATAAAAAGGATGATGCATGTTTTTTCAGTGATAATGTTTTGTTTTCTTGAAAAAAAACCAACTTTTTTTTGTGCACACTTTGGCTTAACTTCAACTTCTTTAAATGAATATAGTCCAATGAGTTGTAGTATCGTTTTCCAGTGCTATTTTGATTCAATATTTATAATTTCAACATTCAAAACGTACCTTATTTTTTGTGTATTACATCATGTTGGCGTTAAAATTATATTAACACAATAATTTTTACTCCCCATAGACCGTTTTTGGAAGTGACATTCTTTTGCCAGCTTTAGACAACCTAACTTGATACCATGTAAAGGATTATGATGAGTTATGTTAACTTTTTGCTGTTGAAAGTCCACACTCACGTTGTCATGTGCTGTTGCATTAGCCCGATTCTTGGGTCACTCGGCACGCCGCTTAAATTAATTGTCTAACTGTAACCCATCTGCAACTCATGAGACCATCAAATCTTGCACATGAGCACCTTGTGACTTGTAACGAAGCAGAACGTAAACGATGTTATCCACCCCCACTTGCCTCTCATTTAAGCATTTGACACTCCTTTTAATTTTTTTTTTTTGTGCCCGCCCCCAAATTTGTACAATGTTTGCCTCTCATTTAAGCATTTGACACTCCTTTTAATTATTTTTTATTTTTTTTGTGCCCGCCCCCAAATTTGTACAATGTCTTGCAGGCATCAAGACGGCCTTCGTGAGGCAGCACTCGGACACGGCGTTTGTGGCGGCGCACTGTGAGATGATTCCCATCGAATGGGTGTGTCGCAGGGTTGCCACTGGCTCTTTCCTGAAGAGGAACCCTGGTGTGAAAGAGGGCTACCGCTTCTCCCCACTGAAGATGGAGATGTTCTTCAAAGTGAGTCCGCGCTCAATTCAAAACACTTCCAGGTGCGCTTCTGTTCAAATTCCACAAGGAGCAAGAAGTGAAGTGCACATAAAACACACAGTTGTGTCACGTGCAAATAAGCAGTTGTTCACCCTGCCCCCACCCCTTCTACTGCTTGGCCAATGCTAAGTAGAGATTTTGTTACCATGATGACTAGGAGCAGTTAGGGTGTGGCTACTTGTTAAGCTCCAAGCTTGCACAAAGTGCAAAACACAGGTGAGCAAGGAGATCGTATTTTCAGTGGTGGAAGCAGTGTATATTTATCTAATTATTTTGCGGGGGTGGGTGGGTGGAGTTTGAGAAGAATGTTTTAAAACGAATATGTAAAATATTTCAATGCAAGGCATTGATCTGCAAATTAAAGACAATTATCCAGAAAATCAAAGGTTTCTTAAATTTTTTTTAATGTTATTAATCACCGAATAAATAAAAACATTTAAATGTAGCATGAATACACCCAAAGCAGTGATTGTATTTTCATTCAGGTCGGCAGCACTTCATGAAGCTACTAAATTGCAATTGTTAATTAGATTTTTTTGATGTGTCAGCAGAGACAAATATTTACAATTTTCACCAAGTGGTATGCGGTTACTACACTTTGACCCTTGTCATTTAAATTTTAATTTCATGTCAACATTTCTGCCCCACCCCCTTTATGTAATACAAATCTTACATTTTAGCATGTTTTGTATTATGCAAATATGACTGGGACAGTTGAATCAAATTTATTCCATGAGTGACACGCCTCCAGCCACGCTCGGGTCAAATCCTGAATTCACAGCTCGGATTCTGGCCCCCCAACGTGTATGGAATGAAGCAATACTGCTTGGCTTCTCCAGGACGACGCCAACAATGACCCGCAGTGGTCGGAGGAGCAGCTGCTGGAGGCCAAGTTTTGCCCCGCCGGCCTCGGCATCGGCCGCTGTGAGGTGGACATAATGAACCGCAGCACTGTGGCCATCTTTGAGATCCTCGAAAAGGCCTGGGCTACGCAGAACTGCACACTGGTTGATATGAAGGTGGGTGGGTCTGTCTGTCTGTGGGCATATGTGCATGATTTTTGAATGCTTGTGATGTAGGAGGGTTTTTTTTGGAGGGGGGGGGTTGTTTTTATGTTTAATTTTTGACAATTGTGAGTTTTAGTGGATTGGTGTGCATGTGAGATTTTTGGCTGTGTAATTTATTGAGGGAGGGGAGGTCTTTTTTGTTTTGCACTCTTGACAAAACCTAAAACAAACCATTTTACTTGCTCTAAAAACAGCTTTGAAAAATAAGTGACATTTTAAAAAGTCAAAATCAAAACTAAAATTGAAAAAAAGAAATCTCCAGAAATATAACTGGTGTGAGTGAGCGATTTGTTTTTGTGTGCGTGTGCGTGTGCGTTTGACATGCTGCCCCCTGCTGGCGAAGTACGGTTGGAATGATTCTGAAATGTTCTTTGTTTGGCTTCCAGATCGAGTTTGGCGTGAACGTGAAGACTCAGGAGATTGTTCTGGCCGATGTGATCGACAACGACTCGTGGAGGCTGTGGCCCGCCGGAGACAGAAGCCAGCAGAAAGATAAGCAGGTTTGTCTTGTTTTATTTATTTATTAATTTATCTTAACGAACTCATTGACTTGAGTTTGCTCTCCGCCCCAACAGGTTTACAGAGACCTGAAAGAGGTGACCCCTGAGGCCATGCAAATGGTTAAGAGAAACTTCGAGTGGGTCTCCGAAAGGGTCAAGGTGCGCCAAATCCTTTTTAGTCCTCACTTATCAGAAGAAGCATTTGAACTTTGTATCTTTTTAATCAATTTTGGTAGGTGGCATTCCAAATGAATCATGTTGAGTGAACTCCAAACTGCTTATGCATAAACAAATACATTTATTGGTGCAAGTCGGCCGTGCAAGCTGCCTCTTTGGGTAGCTGAAATTTGCAAGTTTTCAGTGTTTATAGGATGGTTGCTTTGGCACGCACATAACTGCCATCAAACGATCTATTTTTTTTTTTTTTTTTTGCCTTGAAAAATATTTACTTCTAAATATAGAAGTAAAGTATAGTAGGCTTAATTTTGAGGGCTAAATTAATGCCGCTAACTGTACCTTATGCTGCACCTGGCAAGCTGTTGCTGGAGTTCCAAGCCAATGGCAGGGTGGTGGTCCTGATGGGCTCCACGTCAGACATGGCCCACTGTGAGAAGATCAAGAAGGCCTGCAGCTCTTACGGGATTCCTTGCGTGCTGCGCGTCACCTCTGCGCACAAAGGCCCGGATGAGACTCTGCGCATTAAAGCGGAATACGAAGGTTGGTCCCTCAACACATTAGAGGAAAACCGATTTTACTCAGCTGATATTCGGTGTCTTGGAATTATTATTTTTAAAATCGATTGACAGATAGATCTGTCATCAGAATTTTCTCATATTTTTGCTATTTTACCAGGAGACGGCGTTCCCACAGTGTTTGTGGCGGTGGCTGGCCGGAGCAACGGCCTCGGTCCCGTGATGTCAGGTAACACGGCTTACCCTGTCATCAACTGTCCGCCCATCACGCCCGACTGGGGCTCCCAGGATGTGTGGTCCTCCCTTCGTATGCCAAGCGGTGAGTCCCACTTTTGATTTTATTCTGTTTTTTTTTTTTTGGTTTGTTTGTTTGTTTTTTAATTACAATTGATGAGATCATCCATTCAAAGTCTTTCTTTCTCTTTCGCTGCAGGTCTGGGCTGTTCGACCATCCTCTCCCCGGATGCAACCGCTCAGTTTGCGGCTCAGATCTTCGGTCTGACCAATCACCTGGTGTGGTGCAAGCTGAGGGCGTCCATGCTCAACACCTGGGTGGCCCTCAAGGTGGCCGACAAGAAGCTCCAGGCCTGCACCATCTGAGCTAATGTCACAGAAGCATCATCATCATCCTTTTGGGCTGATTAATCTCTTCTGATGAAGCAAATCTCTAACAAAATTAATCTTCCAACCATTCCATCACAAATAAATTGTTAATCTTTGTAACAAAATGTCTCTGATCTTTTATCATAGTGCAAACATTGTACAGTCTTACCACAACATGTGATTAATATTGTGTTTGTGGAATATGAAGTAAAGCAGCAAAATCCAACTGTTATTAGCTATCTCCCGGGGCAGCCATTTTGACTTGTCGAGTGAAAATGACATCACAGTGCCTAAGGGCTCAGGTAACAACCAATCATGGCTCACCTGTTTTCTTGGTTTGGTCATGTGATGCTAGATTGGCGGTGCATTTGTGGAAAATCGGATTTATCCGACTCTTGATTGTCCCAGTTCCGACCTCAAAGCGTTTGAGGCTGATTTTGATATATTTTTTGCTCGTTTTTCTGGTTCATCAAAACACATTTTGACCTCCAGCAAACCTTCATAATTAATATCTTCTCTTCAAAGCATTTTATTTGTTTCCCTAAATAACTTCATGCAAAGAGATAACGCCATATATTCCTTCAGTCAGGAGAAATGTGTTACGTGAAGTTATTTCGAATAAATAACGACAAAAAAGAGATGAATACATGTTTATAAATTTGTAAATTATCTTTCGGCATTTACGGTCTGTCTCCATGGGAATCTCCATTGTCGAGTGACACCAGATTGAAGCCTGTTAGTGGCGTCGGGGTCCTTTTCTTCTCGACTTTACAACTAATATAATGGTCAATGCAAACAGTCAAGTTCGGTCTTTGAGAGCCTCTCATTTCTCCATACAGGGATTCTAGCATGAAACATGCTCTGATAATTGTTCAGCGGAAACCCAATAGAAGTTGTCAGTAACCGTGGCAACGTAAGATGGCTACCCTCTGCATATACAGTATTTTTTTTATTTATTTTTATTCATTTTTATTTTTGCGTTTATATTTTGGCTTTGTGGTGAAGATATTCCGCTATTTTATTTGTTTTTATTTCCTTTTAAAAAAATGTTACTTACGTTGTTAATTAATTTATATTTTCCTGTACGTACGTATTTCAACAGAGTTATTTGGTCTCATCCAATTGCAGGCCTTCATTTCCACCACAAGAGGAAGCCGTTTCCCATGTTTTCTACACTTAACTTACACTTTCGGTCATTTGCAGTAGTTTACAGCCAAGGGAATGAGTTAGAATAACTTCATGCCACTTTTACTATCTATTAAGATATGTGTGTGTTTTTTTTATTCCAATATATCACAGCGCTGCAATCCTTTGCTGACAACAAACAATAATGGGTTAAATGACCTGTGATGTTCCAAAAATCCTGGTGCACGTGTGGGTGGAAGAGGTGGGAGGATAGCAGATGAGCGCCAAGAAGAAAAAGAGGAGGAGGAAGAGGCTGCCGGTTGAAATTGCAAATGCATAGCAGCAGTGGAGGAGGTAAGAGTGCCGTGATGTCATCACCGCAACGTGTGTTATGATGGGTCCGCGTCTCCTTGACGACCGTAACGTGGCAACAATGCCTCCATGTACAACGAGGCACATTTTCCCTCATCCTCATTTTATCTCTTTGCTTACTATTCAGTGGTTCCCCTCTTGCCCGCCATCGCCATGGATACCACAATGAGAGTAAATGAATCACCAGCGTGGTATCCCTCCTTTCGAATGACTTGTGAGTATGCAGTCAACAACAGCATTGCTGCACTGCTTACTGTGAGAGTGAACGAGGCAGACTTTAAAAAAAAAAAAAGAGCCTTTTAATCATATTTAAGTATCACTACGGAAGCTTATTTACAAAAAAAATATGATGTCATTGCTTTTTTTTGTACAAAATATGAGTGGATAAATAGAACACGCATGACTTTACATTTCCATCGAGCAGATAGGTGTCAATCATTTTGTTCTGTGAAATAATTTTTTTTCTTTCATACATACATATAACCTCTCCCAAATGGAGCTAAAGCAATAACAAATGCCATCAATTAGCGTTTTCATAGCCACATAATAATTCACACTGCTAAAACTGTTACTGTTGCCCTTGTCTGCAAGCCATTCTTTTCATAAAAAGATGACACTTTCCTACAAAGTAAAGATTTTAGCCGTTGCTGTTTTATTTTAAATGGTATTAAATTCATTCATATATACACAAAGCATATGCATTTTTTTTTTGTATTTTGTTCCATTACTGTACCAAATGTGAACCAAACCATAAACGTAAAACCATGGTAGCAACTCCTGATTTTTGACATCCTGATACACTCCTTGCAGTACATCTACAATGAATAAAAAAATCTACACACCCCTATTCAAATGTTTGGTTTTTGTGATATAAAAAAAAAAATAGACTAAAATAAAAAATTTCAAAACTTTTTCCACAGCGGAATTTTATTTTGGGTCAATCAGAGGCACTTGAAATAGTGGCAATTGTGTGCTGGGGTGTGCCACCAATTTATCTCAGTTCATTTTTAATTAATTAATTAATTAATTGAGTTGGACAAATAGGTCACAATATTGTGACCTATTTGTCTTTTTTTTTTTTTTTTTACATCATGACAACATTGAATTTGAGGAGGGGTGTGTAGACTTTTTATAGTCACCTCTGGAGATTACGTTGCATTAATTTGTTTAATTCTGAACGCAGCCACATCCCCAGTTCCAAGAGGGTGTGCACACTTATGCAAACACGGTACCTCACTTGTTTATGTTTATTTCCCCTCTCTTAAAGGAATTCTGTTTTTCATTTTTCAGTGGATTGTACAAGTTATATGTCACGTGACTTTCCTTGGTCTCATTTTCGACAGTATATCCCAAAAATCTGGCATTTGGAAAAGGGTGTGTGGACTTATTATATTGACTGCATGTAACCTGCCCGCTTAGGCCAACCCCAACGCCAAAGTGTCCCCTGCAAATTTCTGCGTCATTCCTCATCACAGGGCCCCCAGGTCGTGGCAGGAACGCGATTTCTGCCGCAGGAAGCGGCCGGAGTCCCCACGTTCGCGTTGGTACCGCGGAACCAGGTTGGACAGAAAGCGCTTGGCTCGTGAGGTGATGCTCTCCCGCTGGCCCCCGGCAATCATGTCCTCCGGGCTAGTGCCCGGGGGCCACGGGGGCTGACCCCGGGCTAGCCGCACGACGCACTCCAGTAGCTCTGGGGTGCGGTGGTCCAGAGAGGCCGAAATCTCCAGATAGAGGCAGTTGAAGAGGGCCGCGCTGGACATGGCCTCTGAGGGGGGGCGGAGCCGCACAAAGAGGAGTTTTTCACGACACGAGCGAGGGAAATTATGTTCAATGAAAACAAATAACATAGAGTGCAATAAATGAAGAATTAAAACAGGATATCGTGATCGTCAGTTCTCCTGCTTTTTACTCCTGTACGTGGTGTAGAACTTGTGTCTTGAACCTGTGCCTTTAAGGGGCGTGGCTTAGACAGTGACAATTATCTGTTTCTGAGAATCTAAGCATGACTAGTGGCCTGCAGCAGATGTTGGAAAGTGTTTTATTTTGTGTTTGTTAGGCCTGTTTAATAAACAGCTGAAAACGCAGCGGAGACTGTGACTCCCCTTTCCCGCTGGTGAGGGCATCACATCACCTGAATTGTTGCATTTTATTCGGCACTCTGTTGCACAAAACATTCATAATGCGGGTCCTGATTAATGTGATGAAACCCCCCCCCCCACTCCCCAGGATAACTGCCACCTTCCACAATAGAAATAAATCATAATAATGGCGGCAAAGCCCTACTTTTCTATTAGACAGTGCTATGGCCTGACCAAATGAAGCTCCTACCGATCACTTCAACACATTTCCTTGGAACCATGATACCACAAGATGGCTCCAAAGCACTATTTTTACATTAGACAGGGCTTTGACCTGACTATTAAAAAAACAGCAAACCGCAAATACGCGAGGTACCGCTGCACTCGTTCGTCTGACCTTGAGAGGTGACTTCTCGGGAGCGGACCAGGTCGCTTTTGTTGCCCACCAGGATGATGGGAGTCTGCGGCTGGGTCTCTCGCAGGAGGAGGCGAAGCTGCGCCGTGCGGTGGAAACTGCGCCGATCGGTCACCGAGAACACCAACACGCACGCTTCGCAGCGCAACGCCGACAGGTCCTGACAACACACACACACATAAATGCATTGGATCTTCTGGAGGTGAGGAATGAATCCCACAATCGAATATGGTTCGTGCTGTTAGTGCCGCACTCCCACTGGAATTCGACACCTTCATACAGTCATTTCGCACATCTGTGGGCAGCCCGGACACACACACACACACACACACACACACACACACACACACACACACACACACACACACACACACACGCACACACGCGCGCGCACACACTTGAGTCATGCCTGAGGGAAAAGAGAACACGCAAAACAAATGGATAATGAGCACAGTGGGTCGTCACGACGCGACCATTGTTTTGATCCGTGCAGGAGAAGTGCAACAAACGATGCGAATGCATATCCACACACACACAATTATGTCTTGTCCTCCCCTGCTCGCATGCACAATTGTGGTCCTTGTTTGGGACTCTGATTTGCGGCTGTTGAGACATTTGACGATATTTTTCATCAGGATTCACTTGATCGATCGATAACAACATATTTTAAACAGAGATGGCTTGATATATTTAGATCATTTAAAATAACTATACAATTCAAAAATGAATATTGAAAAAAATAATTGAAAATGAAAATGAAAAATGCATTTTGTTTTTCAAACGTACTTTGTAAAATAAATATTCTGTTTTTAAATATTACATTTTTTTTGTCTTTTAAGTCGAGAAAAAAACGAAATTCTCTCATATTGAAGTTTTTTCTATTATTTTGTTTAAATGGAGGAAATTTCATCTTTAATTATAAGATACAATAATAACTAAACCATTTTTAATTGTTGTATGTATTGTTTTATTATGTTATTTTGAATAAAACCTAATAAATAAAATACATCTTTCATTTTTTTTCAATCAAAAAACATCTCAAATGTACATAAATGTCATTCGCATTTTTTCAAAATTAAAAAAACATATATATTTATGTATTTATTTTTCTTTTTTTTACATTCAGATATTTGGCTTTTTTGGTTTGAATATTTAGACTCTTCATTTATTTTGATTTTTAAAATATTATTTAGATTCGATCATTTGTAATATGTGTTTAAAAATAGAGATAATAAACACGAAAGTGTAGAAAAACACATTTCGTTCAATTTGATTTCAAGAAAATATTTCCAAATGTTTCGATTATTTGAAAATCATTTCGGTTTTTAGTACGCCTTATTCTAATGTGGGTCACAGAATTATTCTCATTTAAATTTTTTTTTTCTCCCTAATGTAGAAAAATAAATGTAAAAATATATTTTTGTAATGAAAGAAAAAAATATATATATATTGTATAATACATCAATTTCGCGTCGATATTTATCCTAAACGCAATGACTCGGGATAAGCATGCACGATAAAGAAAAAAAAAAGCGTGGGCGTGTTTGTCTCACGTGTCTCCAGTTGTCATAGATGAAGATGGTGCTCTCCTCGTCGTCCACGGTGACGACGCTCACGTGACCCTCTCCTGACGGCAACGAGAGCACACATTAGTCCTGAGAAGCGCAACGAGCCACCCCCAAGTCAAGCAAAACAAACAACCTTCAGAATCCACCGACGCCGTCCTGTCTCCGTCCCCCGCTAGGGCGAAAGCCAGCGATGACTTCCCCACGCCGTTCTGTCCGAGGAGGGCTATTCTCAGGGGGCCGCCGTCGGGCCTTCCCTCCGCTTCCGCCTCCTCCGCCGCCGCCGATGGTGCCGCGTCATCCGGGGCCGGGCTGAAGCGGATGGGCGGCGAGGCGGACGCTCCGCAGGCGGCTTCCGAGGACCAGTCGCAGTCGTCGTGCACGGCCTCTTCCCGCCTGAGCTGGTGCTTGATGGGCAGCGGGGTGCTGCCTCGGCGGATGGTCGGCGTGCTGGACAGGGTCATGGGGTCACACTGGAAAGCATGTTGAAAGCAAGGAACCGTTTTAGGTCACCTCAGGGGGCGTTCAAACCGTACACGCCTACTCGGTCAGGCTGCGCACGGTGAATTATTTTTGCCAGCCGGTGAGTCAGTACGAGAAGAAGTTGGCAACCTATTAAGAAGGAAACCTATTGTGGAATCATTAAAATACCAATTTATTTCATGTTGTTATCAAAAGGATTCGGAGTGGCGGTGAACTGAACAACAAACAACCATTTGGCTGATACTGGACACTAATTCCACAAAAAGAGCCACCTGTTTATTGCCACCCATTGAAGTTTAAGATAATTGTCACCATGTAGTATATTCAAAATCATTATGCGAGCGAGTAAAAGCAATGGATAAGACAAAAACATTTGCACAGTTTATCTGTACTCGATCCCTCCGTGTATACAGTTAAGAAATCACCAACAAACTTATCGTCTCACAACTCATGCCCGAAAGATCTGTATAATAGAATGAACCAACAGCCGTCACTTCCTGTGGGCGCAAAAAGCAGGATTGAAGAGGATTTCACATTGAATAGTCCTCAGCAAAATTTTATGCTGAACTCGAAATACTTGTTTTTTGCTCTTCTTTCACGTCTAGTGTCAAACATAATAGAGTGGCAACATCTAGGGGCCAACTGTGGAATTACACCCAAAATAAACAACATGTGGCCGAGCAAAACAGGGTTACAGTGGACCCCTGCAAACTTGTGGTTCGACACCCACATATTTGTTCAATTTTTTTTTCAATCTATTTATTTATTTATTTTATTTATTTATCTGTGTGTTTTTTTTGGGGGGGGGAGCGGTTAAAAATATATGCATGAATATTACTGTTTTTATTTTTCCCAAGGCATTCCATTGGAAAATTAATTCTATGCAGATTTTCCCACAAGCTGGCCCCAGATCCCTCTTCCCTATTTAACGTACATAAACATTTATGAAGTACAATGACATACAGTCTTGATTTCCACGTTAAAATATACATTACAAATTTGGTTGTGGTGTTGCTTGGGGAAGGTTGAACAGATGAATTACATTTTCACTCTTTTCATTATATATAGCTATACATAACTATATAATTATAGCTACAACTATAACTACAGTATAACAGATAGATAGATAGATAGATAGATAGATAGATAGATAGATAGATAGATAGATAGATAAACACACACACACACACACACACACACACACACACACACACACACGAGCAGCATTTAATTGACTTGTTTGTTGATCGTTCGTCTACCTTGAGGGGGTCCTCCTCGATCTTGAGTTCGTCTTGGGGCACATCTGTCGGCATCTGCAAGCTGAGACAGACGCTGGATGAAGAAACGGTGGGGGGGTAAAGACACAATCCAACAGCAAGCTCCGCCCCCGCGCCCCAACCCGCCCATCACATACTGCCCCCCCCCCTTCACCCACCCACTGAGCACCTGAGCCCTGCTCACCTGTCACGCGTCTCTCTGCAACTACAACAAGACGATGGTAGATTTCTCTCTCTCTCTCTCTCTCTCTCTCTCTCTCTCTCTCTCTCTCTCTCTCTCTCTCTCTCTCTGAGTTGACCTTTCTGTGTCGGTGCGGGTACGTACCGCTAGAGGGCAGCAAAGTTCAACGTCTCCGTGACGAACAGCCATCTCCATTTTCAAAGGCCGGTCCAGTTCAAAAGCGACCTTTTTTTTACACCGATGTCTCACTTTCTATGCAAATTTGTTATGATATGAACAATCTTTCAATCAATTTCTACATATAGTAGACACTAGCTCCGGTTCGGACCGTCCCCCCCCCCTCCCCGCCTCCCATGTATACCACGGACAGGGACTGTCTATGTAATATGTTAGCGTGCTTGGAGCTCATTGCAATGTTATATGCTTTGCTTCATACTATTTATCTTCTTTTAATATGGTATTGCTGCTGAAATGTTGCAAATGACCCCACTATGGAGCTAATCAAGATTATTTTATATTATTATAGTGTGTGTGTGTGTGTGTGTGTGTGTGTGTGTGTGTGTGTGTGTGTGTGTACTGTTAATATTTATACAGTATATATTACAGCTTCTAAAATGAGTGAAAATAAGAAGCCCCAAAGTGTTCAATGAAATATCCGTGTTTATTTGACGAAACCGTAGCAGGCCAAAGTATTGATCTCATTCTACTGTCAACATGGGTATCGATATGATCAATATATGAATCGCTCTGCACTTCGTTAAAATCCGCGATGTGCACATGCTCCCTATAGTCAGAATGCAACGCGTGGTCGTGTGAGTCACACACGCGTGTGCATGCACGCATTTACACACACACACTCACACACACACACACACACACATACACACACACACACGCACACACTCACAAAGCCACAATAGAGTCCGGCAGTGGGCTGCCAGGACGCTATTATAGGCCTAATCCTGCGCCTATTCTGCGGGCCAGAGAGAGAGCCAGAGAGACACAGAGAGAAGGGAGGCGGCGTTGAAGATGAGGTCATCCCAAACAGCGCATAGCCGGGGTCACTGCCCCCCCCCCCAAGCCACCCCCCCGGATGAAGGGATGGAGGGATGGATGGAAAGAATTGGCTGAGAGGTACGCGTGCACAAGCACTGAATGGAAAGCTACAAAATGACTCCGTGACTAGCCAGAGCGGTGGTGAAAATGCAGGCGGCGCCCCAACGGATGCCGACCGTTTGCGTTCAAATGCGGATTTTGTATTTAATACAGAGTCGTGATTTGAGTTTTGGATGAAGAGGCGGAGTTAAGATTAATCGGGGTTGTTAGCCGAAGTGACTTGACTGTATTGAAGGAAAATAACGACGGTCAACTATTCATTTTTGAAGGCTCATATTGTAAAATGAGTTTGAAATGATATCAGTGTTTGTGTTTTGTATTGTTAATGTAGTCGTTTATAAACATTTTTAGGGCTGTGTCAATTGGTGTCAAATAAAATGTCATGTAAAAAAAAATGAATGTTATCGTGCAACGACATTCGTTCATGCATTATTTCCCCTTTGTCATATTATTCTGACTTTATGATAAAACGACAGGCTTCTAACTTGTCATGCAACATTACAACTGTTATAATATGCCCGATTTAATTGATGTGATGAAAATAACTGTTCTGACTTTATCGTCATCCGATGTTATTTTCACAAAATTAAACATTTTTATTCACCTTCTGTTTCAAGACTTAATACTCATAAAGGTAAAAAAATCACATCAGATGACTTTAATCTCATACTCTGATTTAATTATTTTAATTGTTTTATATATATATATATAT
>NW_017806175.1:5579685-5623569 GCF_001891065.2 Hippocampus comes | reverse complement strand
TATATATATATATATATGTATGTATATATATATATATATATATATATATATATACATATATACATATATATATATATTAATGTTGGAACTTTATTCTTGCAAAATAAATTTGACCGTATTTTCACAGCATTATTTTTCATGTAGGGTTATACATTTCTCATAATATTGTGAAAATAGCCGTAAGCCATTTGAATGATCTGAATAAACTAGCCAATTTATTTTACAAAAATATTCTCACAGTATTTATGAGGAAAAACCTCAAACATGAAAAAAGTTTTATTTTTTCCCCAGAAAAAAATGTCACAATTTTATGAGGATCAATTCACAATATTTGGAGAATAGTCATTCGTTTAAAAAAAAAGTTAAGTCACACTATTATGAAGAATAAGTTGCAAAATAAAATATTTTGAAAATTGTATTTTGTTAAGAGAATTTAAATTCACACAATTTAGGGAAATAAATTGCAACTGTTTTGAATAAATTTGGAATTTTACTTGAGTCATCAAAATAATACTGTAGTTTCACGAAAACAAAATCATCAACTTTGGACTTTCACTCATTAAAAGTACGGCTATCTATTTGTATTTTTATTTTATTTTTTTTACTGTTGTACACAAAATACCAGCGAGTCCGAGTATATGATAACATAGGTCAAGTTTATTTGCTGTGAAACCACACTACAGCAGGAGCGAGAAGCCTTCACAGTGGCCGTCGTCATTTTGTGTCCCGTCTAACCGCTCGCCGGCTAAAACCAAGAGTAAGAAAGTCCAATACACACTCATCAAATCAAATGAATGATTAGAATCAGCACAAAATTAAAAACAATCAATAAATACTGAATAAATAAGTGAATAAATAAAACGCCACCTTATTTATTCTACGCCCAAAGAAAATAAATAGCTCGAACGCATCCGCCCTGTCGATAATTTCATGAGTCGATTGTTTTTCGCTGCATTGACATCCCTGTTTCATGACTTTTTATCGAGACCCAAGCACCAGACGGGAATTTTTGAGGACTCAGCTTCTCGATTTTGCCAAGGTCATTTATCCCGATGAATAATTGTGTTTTAGCACATCCAATCACAACACGCCAAACTTCACTCAATAGCGCCCCCCACTGGAAAAATAGAGGGGGGAAAAAAATCAGCCACGGATATCAGTTTGGCCGATCGACGGCTAAATAGGTTGGACTTGTCTATCACAGAAAGACGCATAAAAAAGTCTCGAGGACGCACGGTTGAAATTCAACAGGAAGTCGGCCATTTTGGTTTGAATTCTAGTGAACGGGAAAAAAAACGAGCCCTGAACAAAAGTTTGCTGATGGACACTAATTTGGGTGGACAGGTCGAAATTCCTGAAAGAATTTTACTCGAGGATTCACCCAAAAATGAGCCAAAAGCGGAAGCAGGTATCCTTGACTCGAAATGAGCAAGCTTTTTTGTCAAGGCCGCTTTATGCGGGCTACGCATGGTGTCAAATTATGATGATTATTTCGGGCAGTTGACGTGGAAAAGGAAATGCGAGGGCCGTTTCGTTGCAGCTTGCAGCTCTAGTTATTCTTCCAATTGAAAAAAAAAGGTCTTTTAGGGAGCTTCAACTTGGCCGAAAATGCACTAATTTTGTCAAGTTCGATCGGTCCTGAACACAAACCTCCAAAAACACACTCAGTAGCGCCACCTGGAGAGTTAGAAAAAAAAAATCAGTCCCCTGACATCAGTTTTGAGCAAAATCGACATGAAATTTGGTGTACATGTCTTTTTAACAGGACACATGGCAAAGTCTCTCGAACCCAAGCCCGAAGTCGAACAGTAAGTCGGCCATTTTGGACTCTTACTTTGATGAACGCCGATGAGAGATTTGGTCCAAATGAGCCACAGACAGAAGCAGGTAGCCTCAACAGATGGGCGACTCTAAAAAATTTTTTGTGGAGCACAGTGCCAAAGTTTGATGATCATTTTGGCTTGAATAAAAGTGGGGTGCGAGGGCCTGCCTGTGGTCAATTTGATGCCAAGGGTAGCTCAGAAGCGGGCATAAGCACACAAATCACACACTCTGCTGCGATAACCCTGGCAAAGATCAGCACACCTTTCAAGCAGCAGCTTTTTTTTTTTTTTCTGTACAAAACCAAAACGGCAAATAGCATAATGAACCCCCCCTCGAACTCCCCAAGAAGAGAAAAAAAAGGTGCTTCTTGTTCCGGCTTGAGCACAAAATCCCAGAAAGATTCCCATCGTACATTCTTCAATCTGATACCCCAAAAAAAAGCTGAAACGCTTTGGTAGGCAACTGTGAAATATTAACTGCACGCTGCCGATGCTTCATTCAAACTTCGCAAGCACCACTGCACGACTCACATCTGTTTAAGCAGCCTCTCATACTATATATATATATATATATATATATATATATATATATAAAACTAGATTTGCAGCCTCAAAGCCTTGATTGGAGACGACTATTGGAGGCCGTGAGAACTTTGCATAGATGAAATGTTCAGCAGTGTTCATGCAAGGTAAGTCCAAAAGTTCAAATTCACTATATGGACAAAAGTATTGGGACGGGTGGCGGCAGTCACAATGAAAGAAAGCATGGAGTCGGTTCCCGAACATGAGAAAAAAAATTGCAGTTTTATGTCAATAAAGGTCTAATATGAAATAATTTGTTGGTGCAACTTTTCCAGGTTAAAGTTTGTCCTCATAATTAATTGGTAATTTCAAGAGAATAAATGAGCAATATTCTCAGAATAACATCTGAATATTCAGAGTACGTTTGTAATATTACACATCAAAAAGTGTGAATTTTATGTGAATAAAGTGATACTGTCATAGTTGATGAAAATGGAATTACGTTAATAAAATAAAGTTGTTGTATTGCAAGAATTAAGCTCAAATTTTACATGGGGGGGGAAGGGATGAACGTCTTTTTACATCAAACTGATTTTATGTGTATGAAGTCATAATATTACTAAAATGAAGTCTGAATTTCAAATGAATAAAGTCAAAAACGAAATAAAAATGATAACTTTGAAAGTGAAGTCAGATTCTACAGATTAATTTTTTGGGCTGACTTTTAGACGGATAAAATCCTAATGTGACATTTTTTTAAGTCACTCAATGTGAATATTATCAGGATAGATTCGTAATATTCGATGAACGCAAAAGTGTCATTTTACCCAAACCTGAATATTAAGAGGAAAAACGCCATTTCCTGAAAAGATACTTAAATACCCCCCTACTCCCTCCTCGAAATGATACAAATGCATTTTCTCAATATTTCCCGCACAATATTGCGACTTCATGATCCCAATTCAAACTCTGACTGACGAACGGAGTGATGCGTAAAGCGTGGCGTCCCAAGACTTTTGTTCACATCGTGCAGTCTGTCCCTCTCCGCCGTTGCACCGCCGTCGCCCCAGCGAGTGCAACTATCATTCACAGTGTAGTCAAAAGTGAGTCCAAGCAGCAAACCCAAGTCACGGAACAGTCACCAACATCCACGTTTGCGTCCGTGTTGGCTCTTGTCTTTTCCTCTTTGCGGTTGTTGGGTTGGAGGATGTGGGGTGGGTGTAGGGGTGGAGGTCAGGGGTCACCTCAGAGGAAGAAGTCAGGGGGCGGCGACGGCGGGCTGCCGCCGTTGGCGCCGCGGCCCGACGAGGCTTCGTTGTGGCAGGCGCCGAGGAGCTTCTCGTAGCGGGCCTTGTAGGCGTCTCGCTCCCGCAGCACTCGGGTCAGATCGCACTGGAGCTGCTCCAGCTGGCCCAGACAAAAAAAGACAGGACGGCGGTTACGACTGTCAGAAAATCTTGCCAGACTTTTGAATCACTTTGGCTTGTTTTTTTTTTTTTTTTGGCATCAATAGGGACTCGAGCATGAAAAATCGGCTCAAGGGGGTCCCTGGAAGCATTTCAAAATTCAGCGCCAGAAGACAGACTTACTTAGCAACATGAAATTTGGTGGCGAGGTCCAAGAAGCATTGTAAAACCATCCATTTTCGGATCCACTTTGTCCTCACAAGGGTCGCAGGAGGTGCTGGAGCCTATCCCAGCCGTCTTCGGGTTGTAGGCGGGCAACACCCTGAACCGGTTGCCAGCCAATCGCACGGCACACAGAGACGAACAACCATCCGCGCTCACACTCACACCGAGGGACAATTTGGAGTGTTCCAGTAACCCACCCATGCATGTTTTTGGAATGTGGGAGGAAACCAGAATACCCGGAGAAAACCCACGCAGGCACTGTGAGGTCCACGCGCTAACCACTGGACCACCGGGTCGCCTTGTTTTTGTTTGCGGCTCGATGGTCAAACACCTCAGCACGTTGGCCTCACAGTGCAGAGGTGCCGGGCTCGAGCCCAGCTGCGGCCTTCCTGTGTGGAGTTTGTGCATGGCAGGCTGATTGAACACTCTAAATTGTCCCTGGGTGTGAGTGGGAGCGCGGCTGGTTGTTCGTCTGTGTGTGCCCTACGATTGGCTGGCAACCGGTTCAGGGTGGCCTCCTCCTACTGCCCGAAGACGGCTGGGATAGGCTCCAGCACACCCCGCGACCTTTGTGACGATAAAGCGGATCAGAAAATGGATGGATGGAATGCCACAAAATTTTCAACTACGCATTCGTTTCAATTCCAGTTGGTTTGTTTTTCTTTTGCATAGAACAGTGCTGGCTCCAATGTTTTTTTTTTTTTTAAAGAACACATTGGAGACTGTCTTTCTTCACTAATTACAGTACATTTGCTGTGAGAAAGATGGCTAACTCCTTGTATTTCCCACTTACTGCACTACTTTTTTTTGTTTGTTTGTTTTTCGGGACAAATTCCTACTAAATTGTCGCAGGCCAAGCGCATCGCCAATGTACCTGTTGCGTGAGCACATGTTTCTCCGACTCCAGGGCGTGGCGGTGCTGTAGGCGCTTGTAGCGGCACGACTGGGCGTAGCCGCGGTTCTTTAGCGTGCGCCGCTTCTGCTTCAGGCGCACCACCTCGTCCTTGCTGACGCCGCGCAGGTGGCGGTTGAGCTCGCGCACCGACAGGCTCACCAGTTGCTCATCGGAGAAGCGATCGTTCCCGCCGCACTGCAAAACACCCCAGAGTCATTTTTTTTCCTCACTCTTGCGGAAGATCATGAACAATGCGTTGAATCTACGGGGGGTTCACAGCGGATGTTTGTTTGTCGAAGGGGAGGGTGGGGGTCATTTTCGCTGTCCCATAATCTGTCGCGTAATCCGACATAAGTGTGCCTGACAGTTATCGGGATTACGCCGGGCAATAATAGCAGATATTAATACAAGACTGAACCGCACTCCACATCGAGCTCAAAGAGATCCACCAAGACATCCAAGTGTAAAATTGAAATGGCGGTCTTTTGAATATCAAATATGTGACACGGTATTGAAGTGTATTTGTGATGTCACGCTTCACTGTCAGCCAGTTAGTGATTCTACATGTAAGAAAATAATCCAAGTCACAAAAGCTAATTTAATGCAGTTTTCCTGACCACACAGAAGGGAATTTGGAATTGCGACCATTCAAATGTCGTAGAAATGAAACCTTCATTGTGTGTGTGTGTGTGTGTGTTGAAATGCAGTACATGACAAATTTTTTTGTAAGGGGGCGAAAGTTTAGCAAGGCGACGCAACAAAGAAACTTTAGACGATATAGACCAGGGGTCCCCAACCCCCGGTCAGCGGACCGGTGCTGGTCCGCGGGTCATTTGGTACCGGGCCGCACACAAAGAATAAATAATTTACATCACTTCCGTTTTATTCATTTCAGAATCTGAAATATGTTTTATTTAAAACATTTACCGCATTCTCCGTTACATCCGTCTACAGTATGTCACTCTTGACGCAGGTGAATACGCGATTCTCGGTCACGCCGCTAAAATGAAACCCGGGAACGAGCAAAATGGAAAAAAACGAACGTCTTTGGAAAGTTTCTTTGGGAAGGGGAAAAGGGCCAGCCAGGTGACATTTAATAGACAGTATCAGGAGTCCTACTAAAAATACGGATTTATCTCAACGCCACAAGCCCACTCTGCATAATAAGCGGCGATGGTGACTCGTATTTTTCGTGCACTTTGTATTTGCGGTGTATCTTATTTTGAAGGCAGGTTTAAACGTTACGATCAGAGTGCTGCAGCCATATAGGACGTTCCTTTTGTCATGATTCATGTTTATTAATATGTTTCGAAAATACCATCGATTTCATGCAGGTCATATTATATTATTTTGTTGTTTTTATCTGTCACACTTTCAAGGACGGTCCCTGAAAATATTATTTGACATTAAACCGGTCCGTGGGGCAAAAAAGGTTGGGGACCGCTGATTTAGAAGACCGGTTACATTTTTAACCGCCAATAATGCCGAAATTGCTGACAACAAATCCGAGTCCATCCCGAAGTGAAACTGCCCAAATTGGGCTCAAGTGAAAAAATGTGATTGTCGTCCCGACTTTTCAATTGCGTCAAATGTTTGCTTTCGTCCCACCTGAGCGACTTGCGGGTGATGATGATGATGGTGATGGCCGCCGTGCACGGGGTGGTGAAGGTGGTGCTGATGGTGGTGGTGATGCTGAAGGGGGAGGAGGCGGCCCTGGGGGCTGAGAGGTTGCGGGTAGGGAGCCGGCCCCGCTGAGGCGGCGGTGCCGGGGAGCGACGGGTTGGACAGGAAGACGAGCGGCCGGTGGCACATGTCGCCGCCCTTGGGGCAGGACGCGTCGGCGCCGCTGTCGCTGCCCGAGTCTCCCAAGGTGCTGTTGGAGCTCTGAGAAAGACCTGGAAACTGAAGACAAGAGAGGGATTCGTACTCGACACTCTTGAGGGTAAATTACGATCCAGCTCTCGATCGCAGAGCTGCTTTGGTACCTGGGAGCTGACGGCCGCAGCGGCCGAGTTCAGCAAAGCCTCCACGGCGTCCTCGCAGCCCAGGAAACCGTTGACAGGCGCCCTGTCTCTGTCGCCCAGGGCGCCCAGGAGGGTGGCGGGCCCCGGGACCTCTCCGCCAAACTGCTGCTGCAGGGCCGCAAACCAGATCAGATCTTCCAGCGAAGCCGGGCCGGGGCCTTGAGGCGGGCCGGCGTGGCCCGGGCTGCTGTCCGCGTTCCCCTGAGATCCGGCGGAATTGACGCTGGACGTGAAGCCGGAGAGCGGGAAGGAGATGGAGGACGAGGATGACGAGAGCGAGGACGAGCCCGACGGCGGCGGGTGGGCGTCGCTCAAAGTGGGCGAGGGCGGCAACGAGTCGTAAGGGCTCGAGCTCAAGCTGGAGTCCGGCGGAGGAGGGTGGCCGGCGTACGGCGAGCCGCTCGCTTTGGGGTACCCGCATTGAGCGGAGAGCGGCGGCGTGTCGGGTTTCACCTCGAACTTGAGGAGGTCAAAGTCGTTGAGGTACTCCATGGCCAGCGGGCTCGGGGGGAGCGAGTTCATGGGGAGGGAGGGCGAGGACATGATGTCTGCTGTCTGTCAGGAATGCTGGGAAATCCGCCGGAGAGCCTCCGGGTGGCTCATAGACGGCGGCGGAGGCAAGCAGGACAAGTGAGGATCTCGCTCGGTTTCGGGCTTTGTGGTGTGCGTGCGTTTCTCTGGTGCTGAAGTGAGTCAAGGCAGAAAAATGACATGTTGACAAGTTATTTTGGCAACCCATGCAGCCATCTTTTCGGGACCAGTTCAGTCGCCACTCGATCAGAGTTCAACCGACAAAGCATTTAAAGTCGTATTCACAAAACATCGTGTATTCACCATGACAGAAACAGTCGATTGTTTAAAAAAATAAAATAAAAATAATCATGCAGCTGTGTCAGCCGTTGATGTGCGCGACCCCGTTTCTTCCCAAATGTGTGCTTGAATCCCACGAATGATCAACAAAGTCAACTTCTGAAGATGTGAGCGAACAATAACGACTTGGATGTCGTACGTCAGAGCGACTATTGATCAGACGCGTGAATAGACGTGTTGCGGCGTGCGATAACTCAAAAAGGCTTAACATTTTTGACATAAAGATTCACAAGTCTCGCGGACCAAATCCAATTAACGTCAGACGCTTAATCCACAGGGGACACTTTCAACGGGAACGCGAGCGCACTTCTATTGTAGCCAAACAACTGTTTTTTTTTTTTGTTTTGTCAAGTACAACTTTCTTGTCAAATGTGCGACTTGTGAAGCACAGATGAAATTTCCTCCCTCTTAGACAACAAGAGGAGCCGCTGCGGGTGCCCGCGCCGCCATCAAAAGAACACTTCACATAAAATGACAAAATAATACAACACAACACATCAAACAGACAGTGTAGCGGGTCACGTTGACCCATCAAGATATGTGGTTGTACCAATGAAACATATTGCTAGCGTGTACAGCATATCTGTTTCAATGGCTCGACAAACACGCGGTTTTCTTAAATTTCCTGAAAAGTGATGGCTTTGGAGATGCGAGCTTCTGCCAACGATATGTAACAAGAAGGCTACATTATTTTTTTTAATTTTGGTATGGCAGTTTATTTTTTTTAAATGCAGAATCCTATTTCCCGCCTTATTCAAGTGCACTGAGGACCGTTCAATCCACAGTGGGTCATATTGACCCGAGAACATGGAAAAGGGGGGGGTTAAAGAATCCTAGGTTAGGTTTATTTCATTCTAACTGCCCTTTTTTTTCATTGGCTATCACACAGTTCATGCTTCTCGTGAGATGCCATTCAGGCGTGTTGCAAGCTACGCTACTTGGTCGCTAAAATCCAGGCCTTCAAAAATAGAATGACTGCGGTCAAAATGAAAGTGTAATTAAAAAAATAATCCACCTTTGACTTGCGCCTCTGCGGCCCACCTCATTAGTTGGGACCCCTACGGTTTCAAATGAGCCCTTGCGGTGCGCGGAGGCCTCCGCCATCATCATCATCATCACACACGTACTCGAAAGTCACACACGGATGGAGAAAAAAAAAAAGTATGTGATGAACTTACCGTCAGTCATAGAGATGAGCGATGAGCTGGGGTTGACATGATGGCACACACGCGCGCGCGCTCGCGCACAGACACATACACACACACACATATACAAAAAAAAAAAAAAAAAACCCCAATGGACGCACCGACTGCGTGACTGACAGGAGGACACCGAGTGTGTGTGAGCGTGTTAGTGTATGCGAGTGTCTATCGTGCTCTGTCACTCAGTTCCACTGCCCCCTTCCTTTCTTTCCCGACTGATGCAAATCCCTGTTAGCAACAATCCGACATCCCCTCGCAAGCTGCCCCCCCCCTTCACCCGGCCACCGCGTCCCCTTTTTTTTTTGCGCCCCCCGTCTGACCCAACATAAAAAACACACACACACACACACACACACACACACACACACACACACACACACACAAAGATGGTGTGTACGGCGATGCTGCTGTGCCCTTGGCCTCACTTCTAACACACTTGTCGCTCACATTTTTCTTTGGCAGCAAAGTTAGGGCCTTTGGCAAAGCGACTCAGCGTCGCCGCATCGTGGCCACTTGCCGCTACTGCACCCTGCCTCATCTCAGCTCAACTGCTGCGTTTTGGTTCGTTGCTCAAGCAACAACTATTGATTGACATTGGTAGGAATGGGTGATATCATAAATATGCAGAGTTTTAATTTGTTTTTTTTGTTTTTCGGATAATAAGTTCTGGATGTCCACAACTGTCGGCGTCTCATTTCTGTAGCCGGAAATCTGAACTGAACTTCTTGGCCGCTCCCACAGGTGGTGGGCTCAGTGAAAGAGAATTTAAATAAATAAACACTATTGCTAACAATAACAGTTTCAAATTAACTCTAAGACTAAGAATAATAAAATACATTCAATTGTTTTTGTTTTTTTTTATTGACCATTAACTTTTACATACGGCTTGAAATTGTGCCTGACATTTCCTGATTATATGAATCGCAGGTCAAAAATAAATTCTTATGAGAAGGTGACTGAAAAATATTTAAATGTCAGAGTTTTCCAGTTCATTTTCAATTTTGCAATGTAATAATCATAGCTTTTATTTATATGCCACCTGCCTTTTCCAGATAGCCTAATATATCAATAAAATCATACATAAAAATAATTGACACGACCAAAAGAAATACATGAACAAAGTTCTACAAAAATAATATCATTCTAAAGTACAAGCTATCAATTGATCTTATTGGGATGTGACTTTAGCTTCAAATTAAGTTATGAAAAAAACGCTTCAGTAATTATTGCTAAATAAAAAAAAAAAGTGTGAAAAGCATTTCATAGTTGATGACAATCTAATTTGTCAAATAATGATACAATTTATATGAACTAAATGAATAAAATGTTTAAGATTGACATGATTTGAAAATGTGCAGCAAATTTAAGAGCAACATTTTTATTGTGTTTATTTACAGCGTCACATAAAATGAGTCACGCTAATGAAAAGTGATTGTAGACAAAAAAATAAATAAATAATATAGTGAGTGAGGCCGTATGGAAGATGACGCAAACGTCCACAAGGCGCTTTGTTTTGGTTATCGCACACGAACCCCCCCTCTGTCCTGCCTCTATCTGTTAGACTCAAAATCTGGCAATTAATTCTGTTTCTTCACAAGCCATCTAAGTCGAGAAATGCACAACAAGCATTTTTGGCCGCCAAATTTGCTAATCCGGAGTCTGTGCGCGTGCGTGGGTGTGTGTGTGTGTGTGTGTGGTAGTGGTAGCGGTGTCTCATAAAGCAGTTAATGATGTTTTGTTTTGTTTTTTTGTTTTTTTTTTACAAATCAGATTTGTACAAGCAACACGGTGCCGATTCATGAAAAAGGAGACCGCCCATATGTTTTTCAAAGAAGTATTTTTCCGCTCAAAGTCCCAGTTAGTCGCAACTTCCACCCCCTTGTGTTTTAACCTCTTTATCTTGTGATCGTTTGTGTTTCCGGAGGAAAGCTTTGCGGCAAAACCAACAGGGCCTCCAGCGAGGACACGGGACAAAAAGAGTGGAAGCCACACAGAGGAACTTACCTCATTGTCCACAGACGCACCATCACCCCTGTTGCGTCTGCGCACAATTTGACCCTGCAGGAGGATCCGAGAAGTTTCAACCAGCCATTTCATTTACATTTAACTTCCTTCTCAAAACAGTTTGGTCAAAAATAATGTGACATAGGTCAACTTTATTTGTTTCTTTTTGCTCAATCCTCACAAAAATTTGGGTTGGGGTTAGGGCTAGGGTTGGGTGAGGATTAGGGTTAAAGTTAGGGTTGGGTTATGGTTTAGGTTTAGTGTTCTGGTTAGTGGGTCATGGGGTTAGGGTTGGGGTTAAGGCTAGGGGTTAGGGTTTGGGCTAGGGTTAGGATTGAGTTAGGGTTTAGGTTTAGTGTTAGGGTGAAGGGGTTACAGGGTTCAAGTTGGGGGTTAGGGTTTGGGTTGGGGTTAGGGCTAGGGTTGGGTTCGGGTTATGGTTAGTGTTGGGTTAGAGTTGGGTTAGGGTTTCGGTTTAGTGTTGGGGTTAGGGCTAGGGTTAGGATTGGGTGAGGGTTTAGGTTTAGTGTTTGGGTTAGGGAGTTATGGGGTTAGCGTTAGGGTTGGGGTTAGAGTTAGGGTTAAGTATAGGGGTTAGGGTTAGGGTTAAGGCTAGGGTTGAGTGAGGGTTAGAGTTGGGTTTGAAATCACAACTTTTTGCCGCTCAGTGATATGGGGGCTTAAAAAGAAACATTTGTTTATTTTGGGGGTGGTGGGTTATTAGATGACCAATATTACAGGCCGGGTGGTCCAGTGGTTAGAGCGTCGACCTCACAGTGCAGAGGTCGTGGGTTTGATTCCAACTCGGGCCTCCCTGTGTTGTCCCTGTGCCTGCGTGGGTTTTCTCCGGGTACTCCGGTTTCCTCCCACATTTCAAAAACATGCATGGCAGGCTGATTGAACACTCTAAATTGTCCGTGAGTGTGAGCACGGATGTTTTTTTGTTTCTGTGTGCCCTGCGATTGGCTGGCAACCGGTTCAGGGTGTCTCCCATCTATTGCCCGAAGACGGCTAGGATAGGCTCTAGCACCCCCCGCGACCCTTGTGAGGGTAAAGCAGATTGGAAAATGGATGGATGGATGGATATTACAGGCCTCTTGTAAAACGAGATAAAGAACGTAGCGGGCCCAATGTGGCTCCTGGGCCATACATCATCGCTTTGGACCGACCCTTGAAATTTTAGGAGTCGCTACCCTGCCCCCTCCTGTCAATGACAAGCTGACCCCGTCACCTTGCTACGCGCTTTGATACCCCTCAGCCTTTGTCCCCCGAGCGGCTCTAAAGTTCAAGCGGGGTCATAAAACAGCAGCCAAGCGAATCTCAAGCTGTTTCTTGATGTACGGGGAACATTGTGAGCGACAGGATGTGAGGCGCGGACGCGGCGGTGCTTTGGTAGCGGCGGTGACGCTTTGGGGTGAAGCGACGAGGCGTCAGGGGGCCACAGGGTCTCCACTAACGCGGCCTGATCCCACAGATACATGACCTAATCCGTACTAACGCCACCGCAAGCATCAAGCTTACACGTCTCATCTCGCAAGCGGCCGGCTCCCGCCCTCGCGCCCCGCAGGAGCCGTCTCCTTCACTCTCTACGTGCGCACGCATGCAGGCGCAGGCACACAAAACTGCCGCCCAAAACGAGACATCATTCAGAATCAAACTAATAAATAAAAATGTACGAAAGTGTAGTTTATTTTTAAGAATCCTCAAAATCCAAAATGTCTTTTTTTTTTCAGGGGAGTGTGATATCAAAAGTTCGATTTTCTTCTTTTTAGGAAAATGCAACAGATTGTCTTCTTTGAAATAAAAAAAAGTTTGTCTCCGTTTTTCAAATGTGAAACATGAAGAGTTGCTTTCTTTTTTAAAAAGAAGTTGCTTTCTTTTTTAAAAAGAAAGCAACTCAAGGTTTTTTTTTCCAGAAATTGCAAACTTAATAGCTTCTCTTCTTTTTTCCGGGAAATTTCAATCTCAGTATCTGTTATCTTTTTTTTTTTTTAAACAAAAATATCAAAACTAGCTTATCTTTACTGGCATCTTTCTTCTATTCTTCTCACAGAAACAATTGTCCAAACTTCTCACTTAAAAGGTTTCGTTCTGCTCATGACCTTTGCTGATTTGCGGGGCCCGTGGAGCCAGCTTGAGTTTTGCTCTGAGATGATACGCCAAAGACGACCAACTCACATGATATTTTAAATTTGTCTTTGCAACGTGCGCAAAGTGTACTTTTGATTCATCCGACAAGCGTCAATCAAGTAGAACTGAAAGTAAAACTCAGTGTAGTCCGTGTTTGTCCAATTTTGCACCGGTGACTCTTCGAGGTTCGGCTGCGCTTGTGAGCAGAGATTATAGACTGCTGCATGGAGTAAACAAAACAACAATTTCTTCTTTCTACATATTTTGTCTTCTTTTTAGGAAAGTCCAATACAAAATGTTTCCCAACATACAACATCCATAATTTGTCTTCTTTTTCAGAAATGAGCGCGGAAAAATTGCAAATCTCAGGATAAGCACTTGGGGAAAATGGATGGATGATTATTTTGTTTTCCGCGTCAAATTCCAATGTCCAAAACTCAAACAATCCCCTTCTGTTGCCATTGTTTTCGGGTTTGAATCGATTTTTCAAGCTGACCCCATGACCAATGCAAACTTGTTGATTGTTTATGAATGCGCGGTGAGTTGTCCACACGTGGGGTCTTATTGTGAATGGTATTACCAGGCTAGTCATGGGATTAGCGCTGATTGTCCCCCTTGAAACGAGTGTCAGATTAACAGATAGCAACGCCGTCTTCATAAACCGTCTGCAGTGAAGACATAAGCCGCCAAGGATATTACCTCGCCCTCCTCGCGCCTTAGCCCACCTCGGATCGAAGTGCTCTCGCGGTGCGCCATCCAATCGATTCATAAAAGCGATGTGGGACCCCTGTAGGTCAATCAATAAAAAAGTAAAACGGGAGATGATATCACGGACAATGATTGAAACGATGTCCCCGACACCAATGGATCAATATGTTGACAATCTTGAGTGGTCCCGGCGTCACGCTGCTGGGTCTGCGGCAGGCTTAAAGTGTAGACGCTGACACGTGCAAACAAACGTGAAGTATTATCTTAATCTGAAGGTATGGAAAAACACACATGGATAAAGAGAGGTGGAAAATCAGGGGGTGCTGGTAGACAACAGAGGAGGAGGAGCAGGAGGAGGAAGAGAGGGATGAAGAGGGATTAAGGTGGTCGATACTCCCAGACTGAGAGATGACACTAAATCTGTTAATTCATTCCCCCTGGTTGCGCAGCCCCTCTTCTCCATCACCCCCCTACCACCACCACCACACTTCTTGTTTGCCACATTTCTTCAACTTTTTTTTTTTTCAAGACAGAGTTAATTTTTTTAATCTTGAAGAAGCAAGTTGGAGTTCTTTGACCATGAAAAAAACGGCATAAGAATTCGTTCCAAAGAATACCACATCACATGACCAGCCCACATCATCCATCCATCCTTGTATAGTAAAAGCCCACAGTCCAAAGCATACCACATCATGTCAACGATCTATAAATTCTTTGAACCAAAGGAAAAGCTAATGATCCAAAGCATACCACAACAAAGTCAAACATGTGTCCATCTACAGGACAGAAGAAAAAGCTTACGCCCCAAAGCACTTTAAATGTCGGTAGGTTGGATGAGTGGGAAGTGATTGACTCATTCTAAACACAGCCACATTTTCAGTTATAAGAGGGTGTGCACACTTGTGCAACCACATCAAATACTTGTTTTTACGTTCCTTATCCATCTGAAAGAAAGATCCCTGTTCTCCTCCCATGTACTGTAATGTCGTCATGGTGCTCACAGCTGCTAGCTCGCCGAGGGGACTCCGCGGCGTCCCCATGAGGGAGGCGGTTCCCATGGCGACCGAGTCCGGCAGATCACTTGTGACCTTTTGCAGGCGTGATAGGCAAACATGTTTAGAGCGCTCTGCAGCCCATCACTGCCTGCATGGACGGATCTCTACTCCTGGTCATTCAAATCCTTGATACATAGAGGAAAATGGATAATATTAATAATAATAATAAAAAAAAAAACTGAAGTTCATATTTAATGTAACAATACAGCTACCACCGATTCTGACAAAAAGGGCAAAGTTATAAAAAAAAAATTACAATAATACGTTTGACAACTTATTATTTGACAATTCTGTTTTTTATGGATTTAAATTAAATTGCCTCTTTTTGTTTTTTTACATTTGTTGTTGGTACTAATATAAAAAAACGAACATTTATTCAGTTGCTTTTTTCATTTATTTTTATATTTTCTTCTTAAATATGAATTGCATATTTGTTTTATTACGTTTTAAACTTTGGATGAATGTTAATAAGATACTTTGCGCACACACACACACACACTCACATCGATGAATTCTATTCCATTTGTTTTTCCAAATTGGGCCATAACGTAACTGGATCCATTTGTGTTGATCCTCTACCCACACACATGATCTCTCTTTCCAGCTTCCTTCCCCTACGTTGCCTGGCAACCTCCGAAGAAGGATGATGTGCAAGAGGAAGATCTTTACGGGTCATTCCGAGAGAGAGAGAGAGAGAGAGAGAGAGAGAGAGAGAGAGAGAGAGAGAGAGAGAGAGAGAGAGAGAGAGAGAGAGACTGGGCGACAAAGATGGAGAGAGTTTAAAAGTTCATGGCACGGCTCACCCATATTTCTGCGGCTTGTTTGTCAACTTGTTGCCAAGAAAAGCGCAAAACCATAATTTGGAACCCGAACCATTGTTTGACACCTTAACTTGAACACCCAATTCTGTCTTGAAAGTCTAAGTGGGAACCCTAGCCCTTTCTTAAAACCCAACCCTTGCATTAAACCCTCACTCGAGCCGTAACTTGAAGCCCCAATTCAGGTTTGAAACTAATTTAAAACCCCAAGCCTTGAAACCCTAATCCTTGTTTCGGACCCTAACTCGAAACACCAATTCTGTCTTGAAAGCCAAATTTGGATCACTAACCCTTGCTCTAAACCCCGACTCTGTCTTGATTAATTTGTAACCCTATACCATATTGTAAACCCTAACTTGAAACCACAATCCTTTCTTGAAACCCCAATGCTGAATTCTAGCCCCCGTTTGAAACCCGTGTATGTTGTCAGGCTTATTTCTGACTCATTACAGCAGAAATGGAGAGAAGGTCAGGGCAACGGTTGCCCATGACAACCAGGAAGGCTGTGTATGAATGTGTCTGCGGGTCCAGCACCTGCCTCTGTCTAGAAGTAGTGCTCAGTCGCCCCCTGCTGTTCCATTTTCTCCATCTTGTGGTGGGAAATGCTGTCGCCATGCCAACACAGGAAGGGTGGCGGGTGGGGCGGGAGGGCTGACATTATTACTGAGGCGTATAAATAGCATCCACCTAGGATGGCGAAAATCAAAGCGGCCGCGCTTTACACAGAGCACGCTTGTGAGCGCTTAAGTCATTAGAGGCTCAAAATGGACCTTTGCCGTTTGGTTTTCATCAAGGCCGGTGGACTAATGGCAGATAACGGGGCAATTTGCACTTTGATGTGGCAAAGTCTTGAATAAATAGTACGAGTAGAGAATATGGAGCCCAGATGTGTGCGCTTTTTTTTCCAAAACATACCGAAATGACAAAATTAAATGGAAAGTACATAATTAAATACTATTTGCAAATTCTTTTGCGTCAATTCATGAGACTTTGTGCTGCTACGTCTTAATTGCGCACCTTAGGAAATCTGGGCGCTGGGAGAAACGTCCACAAAGAAGAGTTTCAAGGACCCCTCAGTAGGCTGCAGTAATATTTGTCATTTTTTTGTGTGAGTATTGGTATATTGTCTGTTTACATGTGTTGCTCCAGAGTTTGTGTTCAAATATCCATTCCTGAAAGGGTCACAACACAGCGACTCCGATACTATTCCTTGGTCTGTTCTATGGTGTTTTGCATTGTTTGTTAGCGTTAAACTAAAACGGACTATTTTGAAGTGGGGAACGTTTAAATGTTATGATGTTCGGCTTATATTATGTCATAATCATCATCTATTTTCACTGGAAAAGTTTTTTATCTCAAATAATAGTTGTAACATGAGGGTAAAAGAGAAACCTACATTACAGAGAGAGGAGTGACACAAGCTGACTGAGTGGAATTGAAAGATATATCTCAATCATTTGAAATAACACTTACAATTCAGCAATCAAGGATGGGTTTGGGATTGGGGAGCCTGACCTCAATGACCTCAAGTCCATGGCGTGCCTTTGGTGGCTGGTAAGACAGCAGAGTCACAAATGTTCCTGTAGTTGGATGAATGGGCACAACTAATAAGCAAAAAATAATGAGTTAAAAAAAAAAGGGGAGTACAATTCCAAAGCAAAGTACAAACACGGTCCGGCAAAAGCAGTTTACCCATTCCATATTTATTCGTACATTCATTCATACAGTGTGTTTGTGGTTTAGTGGGAGTACTCATCCACCATATTGATTTTTCTCTCTCTATAAAATATAATATCACCTTTCAGATATAAATCCTCAAGTCGTGTTCAAGGCAGTCGGCTGTGTTGGCGGGCACTGCAGACGTAGAAATCACATTCTATTATGACTAAAAAAAAAAAAAAAAAGCATTTTTACAAGCCACGAGTCGGGATCGGAGGCGATGATAAAGATTTGAGGGGGTCTTCTCAAGAGGCAAACACTGTTAAATGAGTGGAGCAGAATAATGTGTGTGAATGTGTGTGTGTGTGTTATCCGCCCTGCTGTGACATCATCACACCAGCTCGCTGTGACCGGGTGCTGTGTTGAAACTGTCTGTGAAAGACAAACAAATAATAAGATGCTTTCATGTCAAATATAATAAATCCAGTTCATCACATGACCATGTAAAGTTGTGCTAAAAACCACCGTAGGTGTTAAATTCATCACATTAAAATGTTATTATAAATAAAACAATCATTTCAAGGTGAATCATTGAATTGATCATCAAACTTCGCGCTTCTCACATTAAGGCAAGAAAGGGGAAAAAAAAGCATGATAACATCTGCCCAGGGTGATAGTAGGAGTACAAGCTCTGTAATTTGCTCAACACGGCCATTTCAAACCAAAATGGCTGATTTATGTTTCAATTTCGAGCGCGGCTCCTTGAGGCTTTTTCTTGAATTTTGTTATGATAGATTTTTGTCCACCAAATTTGTTGTTTGATATTTCAATCTGCTGTGGGTGGCTATTTTTGTTCCTCCTAAATTTGTAAGGGGGCATTACCGAGGGGGAAATGGCTGCTTCAAAACCAAAATGGCCGACTTCATGTTCAATTCCGCGTCCGTCCAATTTTGTGTTGATCGCTAAATCAGGTGTCGGCGGTTAATTTTTCGAGCTTTGCAAGGAACGTTACTGAGTGAGAAATGGGTGGTTACATTTTTAAATCGTGGAAATCTCAACACGGGCACTACAACAGAGGAGAAACACCACGCTAACAATGTTGCATGCTTGCACAGTCACACACAGACACATGCATACACATACTGTATATAAAAAGCAGACATGTACCAGACAAGTCCAGCGACTTATTTCTGTTTTGAGGCATTCTAGGCTTTTTCTCGGGGGGTTTGCGATTTGGGGGCTTCTCAATGCTATCGGGGCTGTCCCTGTCCGTGCCTGAGTTGACCGAGGACATGAAGGAGATACGGGACATGTGTTAGCAAGATACAAAATGGTCTGCACATACGGTAACGTTGACATAGAGACTTTTTAACCACATCCTTCGGCGATACCTGCGTCGCACGACATGGCTTTTCTGTTCCTCTGGGGCTTGACGGGTGCCTGAGGTCGCAATCCTTCTTCGCCTGAGTGAGTGACACCAAATCATGGAATGGCACTGTTAGGTTGTTTCACACCAAACTCATCCAAGCACACTTGAGTGATTCATTCACTGAAAACTCCTTTGTCACGGGTCAAACCGGCCCATATTAAGGCTTGAAAAAAATGTTCATGGAATGAATGGGTCCTTCACACTCCCGTTGTCATGACGATTCTTCAAAATGATCAACTTTGACAACATACTCCACTGACATTTGACATAGACAAGAAAATGCTTGGCAGTTGAGCACCACTCCTCTATCTAGGATGGGTTTTCTGGAGGTAGCAGCAAATCTAATTTAATGTTTTTAATGCTGTTTTTAATTGCAACAGAAAACAAAATTAAAATATATATTAATAATTAGTCATTCATTTCATTCAACCATCCACGCTCACACTCACACCAGTGGACAATTTAGAGTGTTCAATCAGCCTGCCATGCATGTTTTTGGAATGTGGGAGGAAACCGAAGTACCCGGAGAACACCCACGCAGGCCCAGGGAGAACATGCAAACTCCACACGGGGAGGCCAGAGCCGGAATCGAACCCACGACCTCTGCACTCTGAGGTCGACGCGCTAACCCAGATCTATCCAGCAGTCTTTTGGAAGTCGGCGGGGTACACCCAGAAACCGTTGCCAGCCAAACGCAGGGCGCACGTACACCCAAAAAACATTCACACTTACAAACATGTTAAAAAAATATATAATAATAATCTGATCTATTTCACATGATATCGATCAGCTGCAATGTAAATGATCAGTCCTCAGGACACGAGAAAAAGTCTCAGTGACCCGTAAGCAAACCATCACAATTTCAAGTCGAACTTCGACTTGGGAATTTCCTCAAATGAAGCTTGTGTCCTAAACAGATGAGCAACATAACACCGTCAAGCTTTTTTTTTTTTTGCCTAAGCCATCTGATGCAGGCCGAGTATCTTGTCAATGTTTGATGATTATTTTTAAGTATTCGCTTTGAGAATTAGAGCACAAGGGCCAGTGAATCGCATTTATTTTTGTTGTTCCACGACAGGATGTCATTTTCACCACAGCCTGCGTCGAGCACCGTGGGATATAGGCTATTTCTAAGTCGACAACATTGACAAAGCTGTCATTGTGACTGTCACCTATTTGTCCCTCTGCGCTTTCAAGCGGCTGCGCGAAAATAACAAGAACGACATTTATATGGAGACTGTGAGGCTGAAATTCCAACAAGAGTCGTTTCGTTTTCACCGACCTTGACTGGCAGCTCTGTCAGGCAGCCCGTGCACAGATCTGCCAAACGGCGGGGGCAAAGGTGGAGGGGGCAAGCTCCTCTCCGGAGCTGGGTCTTTCATGAAAGTCACGTATGACGTCTTTGGCTGTTGAAACCCGATGAGAAGAGCAAGTAAATTGGCGAGCAAACCGAAAGAATAACTGTCGTCACTGCTTCATACCTTTTCTGGAATCGGCGGCGGTTGACCCTCCAAATCTCTTCTTTTTTCTTGGTCCTTCTTGTCCAACTTGGCTGGATCGCCCTCTCCATCGGCATCCTCTTCTGCAGCAACAGAGGAACAGTCATTGTTGTATTTTGTGTTCCCTCACCCAAAGAATTTTCACACAAATGAGAAATACCTGTAAATATAAATCTTAGTGGTGCTCATTGAGGGCTTCGGTATGAGATGCGAGTCCGTGTAGTGGGCAGTAAATCGACAATTATAGCAATACTCACAGGCATGAATTATTTCAACCAAGTCGCAACTATAACAAACACTGACAGTTTGTTTTGTTTGGAGCAACCTGACAGACAGGCGGAGTCCCGCTGACAGGGTTGGTACTTTGATTTCCCTGGAAAAATGTCAAATAATTGCCACGTTTTCTTACCAGGTAGCGTGTCGGAGCTCTCCAGTCGATGCCTTTGCCTCAGTTTGGATAAGTTGGGTTTGCTACTTTGTGGCGGGGGTTCAGGTTTCGTCACGCAGGAGACTGGTCGCCCGGCGTAGCCGCTCCTCCACCCTTCTACGCAAGCATCAGGACTGATGCGTCTCTCTCCCTGTATGTCCAGCTCCGCGCTCACTTCCTGTTTGGGCGAGGGCGTCCTGTCCGAGGGGTACGGCGGCAAAGGCCTTTGAGTGAAATGAAGCGCCTGGACTTGTCTGTCCGCCTTCCACACACTCCTTTCCGTCCACTGGGTGTCCAACTGTACGTCCGTTTGCTTGCTTTCCGACCACGAGCGGTCGATCTGCCTGCCGCCTAGCCGCTGTCTCTCCATCTTCCGATCGATCTGCCACTGCGTGTGTCTTTCCGCTGTCCATTGTCTGTCAATTTGGCGGTCTGTGTGTCTGTCGGCGGTCCACGCCTCTCCCGGCTTCTCATCCGAGCGCCGCCGCTCTGCGTGCCGCTCGCCCGGCCTGCTGTCCATCCACATGTCCTCGGCCTGCAGCACCTCGGTGGTCCTCTGCCTGTCGTCCGCCCAGTACTTGTCGGCTTCCATCAGCGGGTGCTCGGGCACTGCGTCCTTTTCGGAGTGCTGTAGAAAGAAAGAATATTTTCTTGCATGCAAATCTAGCTACCCACCTATGGTGAGCAGTGCAGAAACCACCTTATGGAGGAAGATAATTACATTTGGATTGGGAGAAAAAACCAAAATGGCAACATACGGTTGCAACTCAAAGACACTGTAAGAGACTCAACAACTGCGACATCTATCTTCAGCCAACACTATAATACCCACGTAGACAAGGCTAAAAGTTTTACAATCTTACATTTGGTTACAGCAAACCTAGTCTGCAACTATTTATTTTCCCTGCCCCCCCCCCATCTGAGTTTTTAGCCTGTTTTACTGCCGCTTCTCTTTTCTCCTTCAGCCTCCTATTGTGAAAAAGCTCCGATTCAGACGGCTTTCATTCACAGTGTGAAAGAGGATTGTACTACGTCCTATGATGTAAAATTTAGAAAAAGCAAGCTTTGACGAGTACTTTTGACGAGCAGCGTGAAGGGGGTGTTAAAAGTCACAGTGCTATGACAGCCAGACACGTTTTTAGTAGTTTCATGCAAATCTTTGACTTGGTCGCGGCTGTACCTCAGTGGGGGAGTAAAAGGGGTGTTTGCTCCCTCCCATCCCTGATTGTGGAAAGCCTGGCAATGGCGGTGGCGGACTCAAAGCCAGAGTAGTTTTCCCATCGGGTCCGTTTCCGGGAGAGCCAACCCTGGCGGCAGACCTCGGGGGCTGGAGGAGTGTGTACACGTTCTCTGCGGCCGGCCTAAAGACAGAACACAGGAGTATGAACAGTTAGCAGTACTGCTGAGACAAACAGTCGAACACACAAATAACAACAACTCGCATCCAAATGCTCCCAATGGAACTCCAACTCCTGATGTCAGTACCTTGGCCACCCCCCCTCCCCCACCAAAAAAAAAAGATGGATGGGGTTGACTGTAGTCATTTTCTGGCACAGAGAATGCAAACTGCCTGCTGTCGTCGACATCTGTGTCCTCACGCCTGTGTACACCATAAATCGTTTGGTATATTTAGCGAGATGAGGTACATATTTGTCGGGGATATTTGGGTGATTCACGGCTGCCGAGTGTCCTCAAAAGAACCACCGAGAAGCATTATAGGGCACTCGAAGATGCGGAGCAGATGGTATTTTGGTGGCGTTGTCGAAGATTTTAATAACTAAAAGAAGGTCAAGATTCATTGTGAATGGAGCATCGAACAGAACTGAGACACCACAAAAGGCAGCTATGTGAACAGCTACATTTTTACCCACATTTTTACATGACTGTAGGGTGAGAATGCTCGGTCCGGAAAATCAACAATATTACTTAAAAGTCCTTTCATGCATGAGTGAAGTGACTTTTACACAGGTACCGGCAAGTGAAAGGGGCTTTTAATACATTTAGGATTACAAACCCTGCTGATGCCCGAGCAACGGTGTGATCGCCGTAAAAGTCAGCGTCGGACTCCTGGTTGGACAGCGTCTGGTTGCGGTTTCTGCGGAAACCAAAGATGGCGAGCACGTTCCTCCTTTTCTTCCTCCTCAGTGAGTGCGTGTTGTGCAGAGAGGAGAGTTGACTGGAGGAAAAGAAGAAGAAGGTCAGAGTTGGCGTTTCAGACAAACTCGGTCCTGTCTGGCACAATCACGCCACGCGTCCTCTGTCAACTCCGTCGGGACCTCGTTGAATCCAACAAGCACACGTTTTTTTTCCGTTTGTCCTTCTGCTGTTTGGCTGTTGCTAGGCAACAACTCTCCATACACAATGGTTAATCTCGTTAAATTCCTCCTCCTACTTTGTCATTTTATATTCTGATGCAGATTTTTTCCCAAAGCATATGCGCATTTTTTTCTTCTTCTTCAAAACATTTCTGCTTTCAGAATTAAAAAAAGATTTCTTCGTAAAGAAGCTCAATGTTTCTGCTTATCTGTGAAACTCACTGCAGTGATGCATTCAATGACCTTTCGATGAATAAGATCGAATGAAAGAAGGAAATGTGACTATGCACATTTTATATTGTTGAAGATTTCTTTGAAATAAAGTGTTCAATAGGAACATGTCTCCCAAGCTTCACGGGTGCATTCAAGTACCCCTGAACAAAATAAAAATACAATTCTGTATGGATTTTATTGTGGAGCAGAAATATTCAAAATTACGCATTTAATAAAAAACAACTTATGACATGGCCATATGTTTCAAAAACAGACTTTACTGGTGCATTCAAGGGCCTTTGGACAAATGAGAGCGAAGGTATTTAACGGTATTTAGGTATTTAAGAAGCTAATGACCCAAAATGTTTCAAAAACACTCCTCAATGATGTATTCAGGGCACATTGGATAAATCAAACCTCAGTGCTGAATTCAAGGAATGATTAAAAACTCCACTGAGTAGCGACTTATGAAATTTTAACACTGGGAATAAGGAAGCACTCACCTATCTGGTAGGACTCTTTTTGTATAGAAATCTGGCAGTCCGTCATCCAGCGGGCTTATTCCTCCATTTTCACTACAATGCTGATCACACAGAAAAGTAACACATAAAATGTGCTTAAGGGTTACTTCACTTACAGTAGGTTCTTTTTATGAATGTAATCAAAGAAATGGATTGCCATCTCCAGAAAAATGACATGAGCCAAGTGCAGCCATCAAATTCGTATAGATTACCCCAAGTGGAGAGAACGATCGTGCATTAGTGTTAAGATGTCATGGAAAGTAACAAAGAACAGTACGTGTAATTCATTGCTGTACTTGGGGCAGTATGGAGTATCTAGTTTTCTGACAACTTTTTACTATTATGCCAAATATTTTATAACGGATAGCCGCACTTACTACTTTCTGCTGTGTCAAAAGTCATAAATTTTGCTTTGCCAACACAGTGAAGCCTTGACTTGATGTCTCTTTTTTTGACAAGTGCTGTGTAAGTCAAAGCAAAAAAATGGCTGAGAGACAGTTTTGGGTCACGCTGAATTCAAGGCACCAGTGTACTGTAATTGCATTAGCCTTAGCATCAAATTAGCTGGCAGATCAGCTTTTCAACGAACAACACAGAATAGGTTTAAAAAATAAAAACAATCCGCAATTTGGCAAATTTAGGAATGCTGAAATGCGAATATGCAGGGGTACACTGTACTTCTACATTCTTTTCTTTTTCTGTTCACATACTATATTTCTACCTCTATTAAAGTACAGAGTGTAAGTACTTTTACCACCTCAAGCATTAAGGTTTCCTACAAATGGCTGGATTGACGGAGGAAGTAGTCAGAGTGAAAGGGCCCTAACCGTCTCGGCTGGTAGATATCCTCCTTTGTGCCTGCGTGGAGGTCTCGGGCGGACCCTGGTCACGTGGTGGAGAGGCAGACCTTGCGTGGGCAACTCAGAGAGACCCTCCCAGGAGGCTGAGCGGGACAGTGGCGTGGAATAGGACGGGATGGAAGGGGGCGGCGAGGAGCTGGAGTCATCACAGAGACCTGAGGGGCCAAGACAATATACTTTGTAGAAGGGTGCACCCTGGAATGGTCGCCAGTCAATCGTGCTGCACATACTGTACAGACAAACAGGCATTCAGACTTGCATCTACAAAGCACGGGGAGAACATGCATACACCACACAGAAGAACCAAGACTCAAACCCGTAACGTCTGACTGTGACGCAGACATGTAATCCACTAGCACATTATGCTGCCCGTAACAGTTCAACAATCAATTGAGATTTGATTGTTAATCTTCCCTATCATCAATCAAGGCTATTCCTCCAAACGTCCATTACAGCTTAGCCGCCGCTGAAAAAAAACTTTGAGTCATCTTTCAGAGGGCAGTACCGCGAAAAGGAATAATGGACTCATCAGAAAGTACGCTAATGGAGCAATTTGTGTCACTGCAGGGGGGTTCGGAGGTCTGACGGGAAAAAGAGAAGTCGAGGCAGGATGTGTGGTACTACTCACTCAGCCTGGTGGAGACGGGTCGTATTCGTCTTGTTCTCGAGCTGCGCTTCTTAATGGCTATTGTGTCCTGGAAGAGAGAAGGATGCTGAAAGACTGGAGACAGAAACATGGTGTCTAGACCAAAGCATACAAAGACAGCCCGGGGTAAAAGGGGTTTCTTTTGTCAGTGGGAGTTAAAAAAAAAAAAACACAAAAAAACAAAGCTGCTTTTAAAACCTTTATTTCTGTTGCAGCAATGTTCTACACAAACTTCAAGGAGAGCTAAATATAAAATGAAGATGACAGATGACACCTGAGCCCCGACAAATACAGAGATGTTTGAAGCCTTTTAAGTATACAGTTTGATTGTTAGCAGATACTAGTAGCTTTGCAGAAAAGTTACCATACTGATTAAAGTGAGGAAAAAAGGAAGGGTGTGTTGTGGGGCTGAAGATTGACCCCTGAGGAACACCCCTAAAGAGACAAACTCTGATTTTAGCTATATTTTGTAGGCTGTGTATAACCAACTTTTAGGTCAAATCTGCAAACTGACTGTCAAACTTAAAAATGAAATAAAAAATGATTCCATGTCGCCTGCAGTTGGCTGGCAACTATCCCAGGATGTACCTTGCATTTTGCGGAAAGTTGGGTATTTTTTGAGTTGCGGGGCAGAGCTAGATCCCTATGGTTCTCCTCACAGCGTACCCTCACTTACTATACTGGTGCCGAGCTCCTCCTCAGTGATGTCAAGAGAGTCTCTGTGTCTGTTGAACCTCCAGCCCGTTCCGTCTTCGCACGACCCATCCCGGCGTTTGAGATGAGACATCTGGCGGGTCTGGGATGGAGAGGATGGAATTCTCAGGATGGATTTTTGACCGCTCAAGGCACACGGGAACATGAACTTGGACACCATTGTATTTACCAACGTCTTGTGGGTGGCATAGAGCTCCTGCAGGATTTGGTCCACGATGGAGTTGGTCAGATAGGAGACCACAGACAGTTTGACTTCTCTGCAGAAGATAAAGAAGGAGTACGAGTGAAAGCAAGTGAGTTATTTTATTTTGTTTGAAATGAAAGCCAAGTGGAGTGATATTTACTCCTGAGAAAACAAGACAAACTGTATTTTCCGAAGTAGATGACATTACATTCTCCTAAAAACAATACAGAAAATTGATGACGAACTTTCCTAAAAAGAAGACAAACTTGTGTAAATGTGTGTCAAAATGTTGATTAACATTTCAATGGAGCTGTAAAAAAAATGCAAACTGCTAGAAGTAAATTCTAGTCAGTTAAATAGTTCTCAAATGAACAAATACGGTCTACCCGTTTTTAATCAACATACAACATCAATATGGAAGACTTACTCTAAGGCTCGGTGGACATCCTGCGCTGCTCTTTCCATCAGGGCGGTGCGGATGGCGGCACGAGGTACGGACACGCGATCCGAAACGGACGAGAGTGGGGGGGTCAGTCGCTCCGCAGCGGCAGACGATAAGGGACAGAGCTCACGGCAGAGAGACACCATCGAATCGACGATCACCTGCACAGGAGCAAGCCTCTCTGAGTAACTTTAGGTGGATGAAGTGAATTACGATTTTTGGCATAATTGGGATTTGTGTCACGGAGAAACAAACTCATACATGTCTCAATGAAGCTCTTAAACCAACTTTAACATTGTTCCTTGGGACCAACAAGCACAAAAACAAAAAATAAATCTACCTGAAGCTCCTTGTCGGCGGCTTTGGCAAGCTCGCCGGCCAGCGAGTCCAAACGCTGGCGCACTGGCCCGTCCACAGAGAGCACGTGGGCCAGCTCGCACAGGGAGGGGTACAGCTTGGAGCATGCAAAAAGAAACCGTGCTTTCAGTTTTGTTTAGTTTTTTTGCCACACGTGACAAGTCTCGTGGCGAACTTCACAAGGCTCACCGCGCGGGAATTCCTGGCCTCCTTTAGAACTTGTTTGGCTGCTTGAATGTCATCTGCCTCACCGACGCCTCGCAGCAGGCACACTTGCTGCTGAACGCGTGCGCATAGACGCTCCATCACCTTGGAAACACAGACATACAGGCCGACAAAATGTTTTGACTGGTTTTGGTCTCTCAATTTTTGTCAGGTTTGTGCAGTACTTTTGGTCAGCCTTTAGTTTGGATTGTTTGCTAATTTTTTTTTTTTTTGTGGGGGGCCAGATTTGTATCTTCTTTCGTGAAAAATGTTGGGGTCATTCATTCATTCATCGCTTGTAACTTTGTCAGATTTGTACTTGTTTTTTGTCATGTATGTTAAGAATTTTTTTAGATCTTTTTTTTTTCGGGGTCAGAATTTTGTAAGATTAATGTTGATGTTTCGGTTGCTGAATTTTTGTCAGATTTTTGTCTGTTATCTGTGGTATTTTGGTCAGACTAACCGGTAAGTCTTTTTTTGACCCAGATATTTGCTATTTTTGTTAGCCAGCTAACAAATTTTTTGGGGTCATACTTTTGTATTTTTTACAGATTTTCATCATTTTTTTTTGTCATGTTTGTTACGTCATAATTTTGGTAGATTTATGTCAGATTTGTATCAGGATTTTTTTTGTATTTTAAGTCAGATTTGTTGCCAGATATTTTTAATTTCAGTTAGCTTTTTAACAGTTTTTTAGTCATTCTTTTGTATTTTTTGATGGATGCTCCTCTTTTTTTGCCGTGTTTGTCAGTTTCTTTTTTTTTTTTTTTTTTTTGTCAATGTCATAATTTTGTTAGACTTATACCAGCTTTTTGTCAGGGTTTAGTTGTATTTTCATAATCTGCTTTTTTGATATACTTTGAAATAAAACCAATGCTAAACACCACAACTACCTGCTCTGCGGTGCTGGTGACGAGGCCTTGATGCAGCCGAAGAGCCTGACGCTGGGAGAAACGCTGAGTCTGGTTGTTCCTCACCAAAGCCCTCTGGATCTATGCATAAAGTCAGGAAATAGGCACTTTTAACCCCCTTCCAAAAAAACAAAACAAAACAAAAAAAATACAAAAACAAACGTGAAAAAAAACAAACTGTGCACCGACCTTGGTAAGTGCCTGCTCCGTCCTCTCGGGGGCGCTGCGGTATGCCTGGCTGATGTCGCTCAGGGGGAGGGGCATGTACTGCAGGGTGAAATTACTAAAGAGGGGAGAGAAGTGGGAATGAGTTGATTCAGCCACGCATGGTAACCACTTATCCACGGCTGCCTCCATATTTGCGGGTTAGTTAAGTTCAATATCCCCACTGGACAAGGCCAGCCCATAATATCCAGCCTGTGCTTGAGAGTGAGTAATACCCTCTCCAAACATGTCCTACTTGGCCTGAGGCAACGGCTGAACATTTTAAGATAGCAATGTGGAGAGCATCAATTTGTCAGGCTCGTGTTGCTAATTTCAACTTGGGCTGCATTTGCACCGCAAGTCTTGCTGCACAAATTACAAAAATACATTTGATAGAATAACTACTTACAAAAATGCGGGTCAACAACAACAATAATGCAGGAAATAATTGCAATTGAATGATTTAAAATGTAGTTTCTTTCAACTGGTGTGCCTCTCCAGTATATGAAAGAATTTAAACCATCCAGAACCGATCAATAAATACAGATAAAAGACATTCTTATGCTCTTACTGTTCGAGTGCTCTGGCCACATCGAGAAATCCTGCTGCGGAGGTGTTGTTGCGATCCCATGTCACGCTCCTGCAGTGAGCATGCACATGGTGAAGACTTGCCCCCTAAATCATCCACATTTTCCACCCCGTCTAACCGCTGCATGAAAACACATGTGCCACCCCCCCGCCCTTCCCCACCTTTAATGGACTTCACATGGTTACCGGAGAGTGGTGTTGATCTGCAGGGCTTTGCTCAGCATCTTGGCGCCGATGTCGTCCATGTTATTGCCACTCAGGTCCACTTTCCTCAGACAGGTGTTGCTCCCCAGGGCGTTGACCAGCACCGTGCCCCGGGAACGGAGGCGGGAGTCGGTCAGCGACAGGGTCTGCAGGGCCTGAAGAGGAATCGGAAGCGTGTTTCGGTGTGACTTGATACGCAGAATGTGTGAATTATTGACTAGACATGTGTGTATAGTGATATAGAGATGGTGCAACGCAGTGCAAACGGGTGACAGCAATAATTTATGTTCCAGAGGAATGTGACGTGAGGATTTTTTTTTCCTCTGTCTCTCAGTGCACCAACCACGGTTAGATGGCCACCCAATTTTGTGTCAATTGATGAAACAATGGGGTGCTACTACGTGAACTGGGGGTAGGGGTGTGTGTATGTGTTTGTGGAGTGGTGGGGTGTCATGATGAATGTACTATCATCTAAATTGTCTTTATTTTTAGTGTGCACATACTTTCAAGAATTCAAGCTGTCATGATCGTTCCGTAAGAGCAGCTCCTTGCTGGTTCCATCAAATACAGACATTTTCACCAAGATACATGCACTTGCCAAAATGTGTGCTTTTCGGGCATGTTAAGACCCTAAAAAGGTGATTCCAAAAGAGCTTTTGGAGTTACATGCTTTTTATTGCACAACAACCGCTTACCTTTTTCTTTGGGTGCATGAATCTGAATATTCAAATTCAGGCATTTGCAGAATGAAGGCGTTCTATCGGCTGAACGCCAATCTTAGTCATCATAAAATGATATTTAGTGTCCATTTGGATGGGTCATCCAGCCCTCACTTACACATTCCTCCTCTTGTATGAGCTGCACCAACTTCTGCAGGACTTCATCCAGAACCCTGCAGATGGAGAGACGAGACGACAGAGACCGGATGAGCCAAGTCTAATTATTGCAATTTTCGCTGCAGCTGCATAGCGAGTGAGAAGCTGGCGGCGTATAAAAAGTGAAGTAGAGTCAACAGAGCTGTTAATTCCAGCTGGCACAGGCTGCGCTCAGAGTATGTATATTTTTTTGCAAGCATCGGCTTGACCCGAGACGCAAATAACCATGTTAAAGTCGCGACGCAAATCACCTGTTTTTGATGTTGAAGTTCTTGCCGAGATGAAGGTGTTTCAGCGACGGGTGTCTCGAGAGGGCGGGCAGCACCGTGAGCAAGTCTGCATCCAAACCTATCGACACGAGAACAGCTCAAAAGTCGCCCGGGGACAAACTCGACAAAAACAGGCAAGGTCAGGATGAGTGTGGGACGAGAGGGGTTGGATATGTCACCCCGTGTCGTCGTACCATTGTCTGAGATGTCCAACGTGCCGATGGAAGAGACTCTGGGGAAGAGCTCCTGGAGGACAGCAGCTCCTGCACATCGAAGCTGGGGGATGGGAGGAAAAGAGAGACAAGCACATCGTTCATTGGATTCTGGTTCTCTGCAGGAGTAAGGCTATCCCTTGTTCACAGTTGGGGTTAAGACTAACCTCCTGACAGACCATTTATTCATTTTATTATTTGAAGCATAATACCAATACAATCTGGACATGAGATGCAGATATCATTTTTGTCCACTTGAGGTGGCCAGCCCCATTTTCTACAGTTCTCTATATGTGACAATGAGTGAATGTGTGTGCACTTTAAAAGTCCTGGCCTGTGGAGTTTGGTGGTTGAGAAAGGTCACAAGTGCAAATGCCACAGCACAACAACAGTGAGCCGCAACGCAACGACATTACCCTAAAATGGAAGTGACCGGCAGAGGAATTGACCTGTATACTGGAATCACTCCTCCATTGCAGGGCTTACATACCAGACCAACCCTTCTATGCGTTTACAGCAAACAAATACAATTTCTTCCAAACGAACAAACTTAATTTATAATCTCACATTATACATCAATTATCATGCCCACAGATATACGTAATGAAATTATCCTCTAGGTGTTGCTTTCTGTAGCTCTAAAAAGCAGGCTAACATTCAAAAAAATGTCATGAAAAACTACTCTGTGCTGATATACTTCCTGTTTTGATTCTTCTTCTTTCAAATTTACAGTCTTGAACTAAATAAGCGTGCTGCCATCAAATGGTCAAAAGTAGAATTACATCTGACTTTTACAATTGTTCGATCAAATTAGACTTGACAAAAAAAAAATGAACATGGTACGCCTTTGAGAGAAGGGTTATTGTAATTCGTCTAGGTTACGTAATACCGACGGACAAAGTGAATCACCTTTGGCTGAAAGTCGCCCAATTGTTAAACAACTAAGCAGAGTGGCATTCAGTCTAGTTGGATTTACGGATTCGAATTATTTTACATTGTTAGTTTCCGATAAGTGACACATACGGTACTTGATTGCTCGGTGAAGTTGTCAATATAGTGAGGTGGTATTCGTATTTGGTGATGTGTCCATCGGACACAAACTCACCTCACAGCCACTGATGTCGAGATGAAGGTCGTTGATGTGAGGGTTGGAGGTTAGGCCCATGAGGAGAGCCCTGTGGAGTCAGGAGGAAGAGCCGGAATATAATCTCGGAACATGAAAGGGATGCTTCTACACCAATTATTGGGTACCTGCAGTCCTTTCCCACCCATTAAGTGTGAAGTAAAAACAACCAAGTCAAGCTTGATACTGCCTATGTCTGAAAATGAGTCTGAGCGTGAGCTTTGAATCTTGAAAATGGAAGGGAGTACCTGAGGACATCAGGGGGCAGTTTCATGGCGGCCAGGCTGACGTGGGTGAGACTGAACGCGGAGCTGAAGAACTGACGGAACAACGGCAACGTGTCCTTCCCTTTTCTGTCAGGTACAAAAAAAATAAAAAAGAGAACGAGAGCAGGAAAAGGGAAAGAGAGATGGATGGATGAGATGAGAGTGGCCACACAGACAAGTGTTGACGCTGTTGACATGCTGAGCACAGAGTACAGACATGGCATACAAAGCCAAAAAGTGGGGGTCAAATGACGGACGGCCCCACTTAAGTATTCATACACTACGAGAGCTCTCAAACTGCATCCGTGGAGAGCAAACATGCTGTTCCACTGAATTGCTACAAAAAATTACGAAACAGTGGTACCTTGATTCAGAGTTTAATTCATTCCGTGACCACGACTGTGACTCAGTTTGCTCGTACTCGACATCAAATCGGTTGTACCCAAAAACATTTTTTTGTTACATTTTAAATGAAGAAAAATACCACGATACAGAATTGAAAAATATAAATGGAAAATCATTAAAAAAAAAAAAAACAACAACAACAACAATAAAAGAGAATGTAGTGAAATAAACTGGTGATATGAGATGTATCAGTTATTTCTGGTCAGTCAATTAAGATAATTTTCGAGCTCGACATAATTTTTTGTGGCCCACTAAAGCAAAAGAAGTGTGCAAACTTCACCTTTCTTATGAAATTGATTTGTTCTTTTCATTTTCGCATAAAAACTTGCGGGAGGGCTAACTTTATTTTATTTTTATTTAATGGATCCCGGAAAAGACTGATTTTCACCTATTGCGGGTGAGTCTGGATGTATCCCCACCAGAAACAGGGCTTCACTGTTATTAAATTCGAAATAAAACAAATCAAAATAATCAAAGTGGAGATGCACGACAATGGCAGAATGAGAGGATAGCGATAAGAAAGACGGCTCGATGAAGCTTGAAAGAGAGTTGCGAATTATCTTTTATGGTTTCCGCCCTTTTGTGCTCAGGCACAGCTGAAAGATAAGACTAACCTGTGGGAGAAGGAATTTTTGGAAAGATTCAGAAAGGAGAGATCAGCGCAACAGCCCCTCAGAAGAGCCCCGAATAGCTGCGAGAGACAGGGTGGGAACGGTTAAACCCGAGCGGAACATGGACGCATCGCTTCGGAAACCTTTCGATTGTCAAAGACTTACTGAGTCCACAGAGCAATCTGTGCCCGACAGATCCAAATGCACCAGGCAGTTGGGCTGCGACAAGAAGAGATACAAGCTCTGCAAACACAGAAAGAAAAGAGATGTGATCCAGGCTTCAAGGAAAAGTGGCTACATTCAAGAAATGTAATGCGTTTCCTGACCGAGGCGTCGTCCCCGGACAGGACGCCGGGGTTCTTGCTCAGGTCCAGGTGCAGAAGCGAGTTGGAGTACTCGTCACTGGAGTTCAGCGCCATAGAAAGCGACACCACCCCTGGATGGTTAAACAAGCAAGAATGAGAAAAGGGGGGGTTCACTGATAGGAGATAATTAGAATGTTTTGGTGGGGAAAGAACTCTGTCGTTATTTTTCGTCTCTTGATTTGCTTTTCACAAACCTTTGGAGGTCAGCGAGGTCTTGGAGAGGTTGAGGAGACGGAGACCCTTGCTGAGATGACACATTTGCTGGATCAGGTTGGCCACACCTGCAAATGCAGAGCTAAATGTTAAATAAGAACATAAATCAATAAAAATCAGAGCATAAAAAAAAGTAAATCGGGTCCAGCTCCGCCACAAATTACAATTTATTAAATTGACTGTATTAGAAGTGAATATACCGCAAAGTAGGATGAACATTCACATGTGGCGGAACTCTCCATAATTCCCATTAACAACACAGGCTAAACTTGGCTCCACCCCCAACAAGCAAAGTATATCTCCCAGTCAAGGTTTATTACTTCAACATACTTCCTTGTCACCAATTCCTATTTAGACAACGCTTTGGCAAAATCTTATCGCGTCTTTGGGCACTTTGGAAAGAGCACAAAAACGGCAAATAGGTGAGTTTTGCAGAAAATAGCTGGGAATAGATTCCCCCCCAAAAATCAAACGCAAATAGAGGAATTTGTGAATAGTGAGCCACAAATACGCGAAGCATTTCTGAACATTGTGTCTTCAAGCATTGCTTCCTGTTCGGCAACTCGCTCTCACTTTAGCACTCACAGTCACAGTCACACGCTGGTGGCCGAGGCGTCCATGCGTGGTGGCAGTCAGCTCATCAGGACCAATTAGCGCGCGAGCGCCTCGCTAACGGACACTTAGACACGGTCCCTAGAGCCTCCAGAGAAACGTCACCCCCTTGAAATTAAGTTCCAGTGGAGAAGCCCTCTTGCTCGTCAAACATTTGATTCTCGTTAGACATCCGTGAAGATAGATAAAAGGTTAAGCTCTGAGCATGCTGCTGGTTATTCTTCAAGAGTAATGGCCACTTATCTGCGCGTGCGGTCACTCTACCTTGGTTGTCCAGAGAGTTGTGGGCCAGGTTGAGTGAGTGGATGACAGCGGCGGGGTTCTCGGAGAGAGCGGCCGACATCTTTTGTGGAAAGTCTCTGTAAAACAGCGTATTGATCCAAAGTAGGGAAAGGCAACTTAAATGCTGCATGGGACAATTTTAAAATTTTAAATGCTACATCTATCTATGTAGAGGATTGTTTTTAATATACAATACAATATTAATAATATTGTCAAATGTATCCATGTGTCCATATGTCTATTGCTCTTTCTCTACAGTATATAAAATACAGCCTTAGTTTTATTATCTATGACAATAAAGTTCTTTCTGCTCAACATTTAAGGCTCAATCCGAGATCACTATAAGAAGTTTCCACTTGAGCTGAACCCTCTTTCATTGGTCAGCTCTAAAATTGGTGTTAACGACCCTCTGGCTAGGAAAATAAATAAGTAAATAAAAGCCCCCCCCCCCCTTACGATTTCAACCCAGCGTTCTCCAGCGTGATCTCCTCCAGGCTGGATGATTTGCTGACAGTGTGCAGGACTTGCTCAGTCACCTCTGAGCCCTGAACACAATTAAGCATTATGAACACGCAAGCCTTCCTGCTACACAACAAAACGATGCGGCCGCTGATTAATTTTCACTTGCCAAGCGCAGGTCTTTGCAGTACAGCTTAGTAAACCACGTGTTGTACGCCACCGATGCTACAATCACCGCCAGATCCCTGCAGGAGGACAAACATCGAGCGTTAAGTTATCTTTTTAAAAGGTAGCAGCTTTGTGTGCGCGTGTGTTTTTCCATCACCTCACCTGCTCTCAAGGTGGCTAAAGTCTAGCAGGTTGAATTGACGGTTGTCCTGGGAATGGTAGATGGTGTCAACGTCCTAGAGGACAGGGGTAAGTCACAAATGTGTACAGTAAGACACAAGTAAGTTTCACTTCTTAAGCTTCAATTTTGAAGCAAATCCCACGTTACCGAGGCAGAACTCAAGCAAGTCGACTCCCCGCAAAACATTCCCATCCAGTCAAATCCTGACCTTAAGTCAAAAATCAAGTCATACAATCTTGCCTACTCAAACCTATATTTGCACATTAGCCTCTTAGAACTGTGGAGATACTGTATACTGGGGATTGTAAAATACGATAGAGGCTGTGAAATTGTTTTTCAGCATTTTAGTAGGCTAAAAATACACACAGAATCTGCCATGAGTTGCCCCATAAGTGGCTCTACAGCGCAATTGCGACGTGCAGTTAGCAAGCTAGCTCTGCCAACATTCTGAAAATGCATCTTCCCTTTGGATAGTTCGCTGGCGTGGCCACTTTTGGGCGCCTCGTGGTCGGCTGCGAGTGTTTGCAAATCAAGAGCAAGCATGAGAAAGAGGGGAAAAAAGTAGGATTCGTGTTGGCATCGCCACTTTAGACTGCAATCTTGCTTTGTTGACAGCTTTGAGTGTGTGCACATCACGGAGAGAAAAACTAAATTGAATTCACACGATCTCGAAAATACAGACAGGCAAGACTTTTAATGTCATGTAGTTCAGGTTCAGTCGAGTCTTTCATAAGTTTGAGCGAAGCAAAATCTCAAGGTCTAAAATTGGCAACGAGAGTCTGACTCGAGTCAAGTCATGTGACTCGACTCCCCCACCTCTGACATTACTCGGCAGCCTCCCGGTGTGGTGAAACATTTCAAAGCACTTACTTACCCATTGCACTTCCTCCTTGCAGCTGATGCCATTATAGTCGCACAGTGCCGCGTAGGTTTCTGAAAAGCCTCCTAAGGGCGGAAACGTGCGTCAGCAAGTCTTTCAGTTTTTTTTTTTTTTTTTTGTTTTTTTTGGGTGGGTGAGAAAAAGAACATCTGTGAGACTAATTGTGTGAAAGATGACTTCCTCTTGTGGTTGGTGACCATAATTAAGAGGGTTTGGGTGGTTCTGTATGTGCGTGAATGTGCTGTTGCTATCCATCCATCCAGTGCCCAAAATGCTGGTCAATAATACTTAAGGAGAAGGGAGCATGTATATGAAACTGACTTCTTTTTCAAGCTAACGTGTCACCCTAGCTAACGTGTTTGGGCGTGAAAACTATTTTCTTTACCACAGGCCCGCTGGGTTTCCACCGACGTCTCCGAGGTGGGCGAATACTTCCTGCTGCCCTCTGAAAGGTCGCTATCAGAGTGACAGATGGACGGGCTGCAGAGGTCAAGAAAACACAAAAGGAGTAAAGTTGTGGATGGCAGAGTCACCCGTTGATCCTGTTGTCCATTGGCGCGCTGGTGACTCTTACGCAAACACCGAGTTGTTGAATATCCTTGAGAGCGCATAATTGATGTGGCTGACCACGTGGTTGAGGTGGTCACGTGACTCGAACCTCAGGCAGCAGGTGGACTTGTCGGTGTCGATAATGACCTGCGCAGAAAAAAAAAATTGATTGCACAAAAAAAGTTACACTCTATCGTTTAGAATTTGTTTCCCTTTATAAGAGAGCTATAAAATCAACAAAAAAAATCACCTGGTGATCTGGGTGTGAATTCAATGCTCGGATCTCCAAAAAGTTAAATGTGGATTCAACCTGTTACCCAACATTCAGTTAGAGAAGATTGCTAATTTAGCTGGAAATGTATCTCGCTGTACCTTGGCGGGAATCTTGGGCGCCAGGAAGTAGAGACGCCACGTTGCCAGCACCTGAGGAGAGACAAAAAAAATAAATATATCGATGCACTGTTGTGGAATATTTTGCTGCTGAATCACACCAGCCAGCAGAAAACAGGAAGTTTTAATGGTTATGATAGGACGGAAACAATGATCTGTACAATATACAAGAGATTAAGGATGAGTCTCCTATCTTGTTTTCTTTCCGTGTTCTCATATCGATCCGACTAAAAGCAGCTCCGTGTTGGGGAGACGGCTTCATAGATTCAGGCAAGGGCGGGGGGGATGTCTCGACTCACGTTCTCAGAAAAGATGTATCATTAGTGTGATATGTCTAGCAAGAGCAAATGTCAAAGTGGCTCATATATCTGCACAAAGTGGCCTTGGGCTCGACAAGCCACCACAACCTTTCTACCACATTTACATTCGCGCTTTGGGGGAAGACATTATTTCTTCAGCAGTTGAGTCGTAATATGTGTACGGCTGGATTAGTTTAACTCCAGCTGCTAAAAAATACCAAATCATAAAACTTAGAATACAGTGATGCCTTGGGATAAGAGTAACAAAACTTATCTCAGATCATACCGCCCTCCCAGAACCCCTCCCCCCCAAAAAAAAGTCATAATCATTGCAGGAATCAATTCAGTGAACGTATGATCGTCTTTTTTATATTTATTAAATCACTACCCTAGGCCATGGCACTGCTATTTCTGCTTCCCTAATATTAAAGGCTGTGCCCCCTAGCCTGCATGCTTACTTTAAAGGTAACGTGAGGAGCGAAATCCACTGGCTGGGAAGCTGGTTGGCTGTGTTCACACCAACAACGACGCAACCGCCCATTTCTAACAGTGTTCATCTTTAAAAATACCAAAAGAAAGAAAACTCCACTCATGATTTAGACGTTTACTGTCAAAAATGAACCAAAATGGGAAAAAAATGGTGGCCCTAAAATGTCCAAAGATTACTGTACATGTAAAAAAAGGTACGGGGCATGTACTTGACAAATCCAACAACCGAGCCTTCTCAGTTGTCTTGAGCATAGCACCAGGAAAATGGAGCACACATCCATTCTCGTTCATCAGTGACAACTCTAAAAGTCAGGTAAGCATCTCAGTCGGAGCCAAAGAGGTTCGTTTTTGGCAGGTTGATGCTCTCCACCAGCAGCAAAGAGCAGTGCCCTCTGCTACTCTTGCTCGCATCTTCTGCCCCGTCGCTCCCAATCATTTACTTCATACACTCTGAAGGCCCGGCTGAAACACTCCCTCGAGACCAAAGACTCTCCTTGTGTTTTCTCCATTACCAATGAAAAACAGAAACTATGCTTTCACACAAATACTTCTGAACAAAATAACTCTGGTAGGGATGTCTATCATTAATTGGCCCACAAAAAAAAGTCTCACAAACCCGTCTTATTAGGGAAGTAAAGTCAAATATTTTCCTTAAAATTAGTTCTTTACTGGTCCAAACACTGCATTGTGTTTCATATTGAGTTTGTGGAATATGAATTAAAGCAGCAAAATGTACTCATTTATCGCCATTTTAGGGGGCCTAAGAGCTCAGTGTGCGAGCGAACCCAGAAAACTGGTGAATCGTGACATAACAAGGACTGCATTGTACTGCTTCATTCATATTGCACAAAAGGAACATTAATCAGATTGCCGTTTTTAATTGTTTTTTTTTTTTTTTGTTTAGGTCAGTCGTTTTGATTTCAACCAATTTAGGGTCCTTGTCAAGCCCTATTTGTCTATCTTGTGTGTAAGGTGATGAATCGCTTCAACTTCTGGGTACTCAAGTCATCCACCTCCCTCGAGGGCATGTTCATATTTTCCTCTGTGCTTTGGCTAAATTGTCAAAAAAAATTCAAACTGCGGAGGTTATTCCATGACTAGCAATGACACTTAGTATGATGCCATCGCGCGAGCTTGACATGTGGTTGTGACAGCCACCACCTGGCAGCTTCTTCTGTGGCGAGCAAGGAGTCTTCCAAAACATGCACGGGAGAAGGACGTTCGATAGATAGACTGAGTCGATAAAGCCAGATTGTATCACATTACAGTAATGAGTCGGCAGTTGGAGGCATAGTTAAGAGTAAACGGATGTGAAGCGCGCTGACGCAGCAGGGGGATGGGGGGGGGCATCATTACGAGCGCAACTACTACAACAGAACTGAATTCTTCTCAACTTTTCAATCGTGGACAGTCTTTCATGTGGCGGAGCGCAAAGCACACATGGTAACCTCCAGTACGTTTTGACTCATCTAACTTCGCACTCCCATCCACCCACCCGATGTTCCTGTGGATTACGAACATGACACTGAAGTGCATTTAAAAGTCCCTAAACCAGTGTGACGGATCAAGCGCAGATCGAGCTCTAAAAATCTACTACGCGGGTGCCCAGCAGGGGTGACATAACTCAGGCTTCCGCTTCTAAAGAGAGAGTGGTAAATGAAAGGTGCTTTGGAGGGAGATTATTGGAAGTCATATCAAAGCCTGTGGAAATCAAAGGCTGCATATGCAAGAAAAAAAAAAAAAAAAGAAATCTTTAACTGCCTTCTCTTGCCAAAAGACGAATCATTAACACATCCACAGAGCAGCATAAGCTGCCAAAAGTCAGACCCGCTCCGACCAGGATAAAAAGCTCATTGGCCTATCGGGGTTTACAGGAAAGGGAAACAGGGGCTACTGTCGGTTTTAAGTCCTAAAATCAAAACCGATTGAACGCTGGATAAATCTTGATCTGAATCCTACGCATGAGTCAAGGCTGCAATTGATGCAAAGCCACTGTCTTCAACTTTTGAACAGAAATAAAAATAACCATTGTGAACGTGAGTGAGGCGCACGAAGGCTTTTACAAGTGTGCGTCGCAGGACGGAAAGCTGGAGAGTCCACAAAGCTGGTTATCAGTAAGAAGTAAGACATCGTCAGGGTTGGATTTTCTTTCCTTCCAATTGTTCAGTGTTGACGTTTTCTCTTTGGTTTAGGCAACCTATCGTCTGCGGATGTGTCAGCTGGCTCCACATCCTTTCCGTCCATTCCAAGTTCCTAGCCGGGGAGCTGATTGCCCCAGATTGAATTTAGATAAACTGGCCCTACTTTATTCCAGCAAACAAAAAAAAAAAAATAGCTCTTACATCTTTGCCCCATATTTCTCAGATGAAAGTCGCCTGGGATCAAACGCCATGGACTTCTTAGCCCCCTCCCCTACTGCATCCACAATGACATCCAAGGACCCTCCTACCCTACTCTTTTAGTGTGGTTAACAAAATTCCCTTTTTCACCGAGCTGGTCAGTACAATACGTTCAGGAATGCCGTTGGAAAAAAGTCATCAAACTAAAAAAAAGCTTTTACATGGAAAACTGGGCAGTGGCTACGATGTCACACTACTACTAGTACTAAATCATAAGCCTTCAAACTTACCAGAATTCGATCCTCTGTTTTCCCGCTCTTGGTGTCAGTCTTAATTCCGCAAATGAACTTAATGGTTGATTTCTCGATGATCTTCCTGATACTGTCTGTGAATGAAAGAGACAGGAAGGTGTCACTAATGTTTTCTACTTCACAAACTCATTCACAAAATCTCGACTTCGCAGTTTCTACATTTGGTGCTGTGTGCCACATGCATCGATCCACACACTAATTTACAAGAATTTTGCTACGATTAAATTCACCTTGGCTCATGTGTGCTACACAGTTCACACTCACATTTGTAGAGTGTGGGCTGAAAAAGTAGTTTTCATCAGTGCAATCATTAAAAATAAAGCCTCTCCACTTTCAAATGTGGTCCTGTTTACTTGAATGCGCAGAAACAATGTCAACCAAATTCCATACATCTTTCGCAAGCCTTCGCATGCCCGCATGCTTCAGTTACAAAAATATCTCCACTTAAAGCCTCAAAGGGTAGGAATATATATTCCATTTTGTCATTGTGGGGCTTTCCGTGCAATGACGAGAGGCCCGAGCCATCAGTTAGCTCACGTGCTAACTGTAGCATTTGAGCGCACATTTTCTATGTATATCGTTATATATATCCAAAATGTTTTGTATTAGAAACACACAAGCTTGGATATCACTAAATACATCCAGTAATACAAGAAATGTATGTGGTGACATGGTTCTGTAAATTTTGGCATTCACGGAAGAAGCATTTCCGCAGTGTAAGCATAGCTAGCTAGATTTGCGCAGAAACTGAACTGTTGACAAGCAGTTGATTGCAATAACTTCAGAACTAATTTTCAGTCTTTGCATGTTTTCAGCATTTATCTCCACAAACAAATCTCTGAATTCAATTCACAGGGTTTAAACTGTCTGAAAAAAAATACATAATTTGCTTTTAAAATGCACAGTTGATTAATCATCTGGTGATTTGCTTTTGTAAGCTTTTGGAAACACTTATTACAATTATTTTAAAGCTTAAGAGGAAACTCAACGACAGTCACAGTATAAACATTCCCCTGTTGTGACGACACAATCATTGAGTTGGCTGATCATCCAATAAAACGAAAAGATTTCACAGCACATTTGACGACCCGCGCACTGTGTATTTAATTGTGTGTGTGTCATCTGCTTACAGTGAACCATTTATCCATTTTCTATAGCACCTTATTACAAGTAAGATGGGGTCTATCCCCACTAACTTTTGGACAAGAAGCGAGTTACACCTTCACCCTATTGAATGAGTGAGGCAAACATTCATGTTTCTGAAATGTAGCAGTGTGAAAACTGAGCTGAGGTCCAAACCTGGGACCTCTCGATTGTGAAGCAGACGTGCAAACCACCAGTACACCGTGATGCCCTTCGGGGTAATTTCTGACAAAAATATTCAACTGACAACAATGTCACCCCATTAGACACCTTCGACGACCTTGTGCCAGCCTACAGGAGGTCTCGGGGTTCTATCACACTCAGGAGCAGCCAACCCCAATTTGCCAAGAGGATGATTTGAATGAAGTGATGCTTGATTCAATCATCACAGTGAGACACTGAGAGCCATTAGGAGTAATTAAAACAGCACCAGCACTAGCCGGCATGTTTGTGCTCACGAGGATACAACAATTGTGAAAATGGCACCAAGGTAGTAGAGTATCAGAACACTTTGGCCTTGCTCAGGTATTATTGCTGACAAACTGCATTGAACATCTGCTTTAGAGTACCCCCTCCCTCCTTTTTTCACACACTGGATGGCATAAAAAACGGAAATGACACACTTTAAAGGCTTTTAATGAGCTGGAAATCTAATAAATCGCTGCCACATTATCTGAGCACCCAGCCCCCCCCCCCTCCCTTTTCCCGTGCAAAGGTTATTTACAATCAACCTGTGTGTTATGTTACACGTTTCCTCCCCGCATGCATCTGCACATGCATGCAAAAAAAAAAAAAAAATGTCAGGCGTAACAAACTGCGTGTGTTCGGAGGAGAGGAGAAGGGGGCGCGGACGATGCCCCGATTCAGCCCGCAGCGAGGCAGAGGAGGAGAAAGAGGGCGGGAGGGATGGTTTGGGAACCAGAAGACCCACCTGTGATGTCCTTGTTCACACTCGCGAAGCCAAAAACGGTGATCTCTTTGGCGGCCATGGCTGCAGCAGCTGGATTCCCTGCTGCTCCTCCTCCTTATTCTTCTTCCTCTTCTGATGGACGCCCTCTTTTTTTTTATTCTTTCTCAGTTACGGACAAAAAAACAATGGTCGCTCTTGCAGCCATTCCTGCAACGCGTCCGAGCTTTCCCGGAAGAAAACCTGGATGGATTATGGGAGGATGGATGTGAAGGGACGGGGGGGAGGCAGGGAGGGTGTGATGAGGGGCAGAGGGAGGGAGGGGTTACCTGCGGAAGATAATGAGAGTTAAAGGGAGAGTTAGCATCAAAAAATATATATTCTCAGATGGAAAAATGGCTGTTTAGCTGTTTAGTTTATTCAAGTTTTTTTTTGTTTTCTTGGTAAAATTGAATGGAAACAAACTGGTTAAAACCTTGCTGCGCGTAAATGTATGACAATGTAATTGAATGTTGGTAAAATGATTATGTTGATGGCCAACTGAAAGGTGCTCTGAATAAAAGACAAAGTCCAGTAAAATTGAATCAATATATGAGCGCAAAAAACATTAAACATGTTAGGTTTTCATGGGAGTGTCAAAACTATTGTAGCTCGTGACTCCTAAGGGCTAAAAAATGCTTAATTAAGTGCAGCTAGCATGCTAATGTTAGCATGTAGCGTTCGCTAATGGTTATTGTTTTTGGTTATTAAATTATTCTTGGTCTGACTCACTTTTCCAAAACCATGTACAGTACCTATATTGGGCTATGAAAGTCCTGTTTAAAGAAATATTTTAAAGCAGTTTGGGGGATCTTTTACCCCTCACCTCTCTGTCCTGTGTTTTTTTTTTTTCTTCTAATCTGACGCTCCGCCTGTTTACTGCTTGTCACAGGAAGGAAACGTCTCCACCAAGATGCCCATCGCTATTTGCAGTGACTGGCCACTGTCATTGCCTTTAGTCTTATATCAGCACTCCAAAATAATTCAACACGTGAGACTGAAAAAAAAACCCCTCCAAACTCAAATAGGATTATTCTAAATATTTCACTTTTTGTTTGTGCGAAAGATCCCGAAGAGTGGGGCGGCGGAATGAACATCATCCTCATCTCTTCAATGCTAGGTGAGTAAATTAACAGATGCAAATTCATCTTTACATCTTTTATTATCGCATTGCTGTTTTTCCCCCCTTCCAATTCTGATAAAATTTTCCACTGTGCATTCAATTTATTGGAAGTTTTTTTTTTTAAATAGTAATTTATATGGAATTTAAGCCTTGTCTAGTTTTAATTCAGCCTACAAGCAAAGTATAGGCCAAAAAGTTTTTGAGTGTGTATGCATGCATTCCAGCATGTGTATGTGTGTGTGAGAGAGAGAGAGAGAAAGAGAGAGAGAGAGAGAGAGAGAGGGAGAGAGAGAGAGAGAGAGAGAGAGAGATGTG
>NW_017806175.1:5565235-5579554 GCF_001891065.2 Hippocampus comes | reverse complement strand
GGGATAGAGAGAGAGAGAGATGTGTGAGAGAGAGAAAGAGAGAGAGACAGACAGACAGAGACAGAGAGAGGAAGATACAGTAAATACATACACATTCCTGGCGCTCCCATCGGGACGAGTCTGTGTAAAAGATTCATTAAGCAGTGAGAGGCTGTCCTGTGTTACATCACATGTGTAAAAGACTCACAAACAACGATCACTACAACTGTGTGTGTGTGTGTGTGTGTGTGTGTGTGTGTGTGTGTGTGTGTGTGTGTGTGTGTGTGTGTGTGAGTGAGACTGGTCCATGCAGACTTGTGAAGCCCAAAGTAAATAGATTTTTCAGTTATTTTTATTTTTTATAAGTTTCCTTTATTTCAGGTGTGGCAGCATTTGTATTCCTTGTTGCAGCTTCTAAAGGTAAGTCCAATAACAAGTAGACATTCCCTCAAAGGTGACATGAGCCATGCCAATAAACGGGACAAAAAGGGACATAGAGTATAATCCTCGGAAAAATATCACACTATATGAAATATTTTAACAATCGATTAAGTATAGATAATTACAATATGAGGTGGTGACTTGAGATACAAGTTTAATTGGTTTCCAAATACTTGCAGAAATGTCGCTGGAAATTTTCGATGCAAATTCACGGACATTTATGATCATTTTTGGGGACATAAATTAAAATTGCATGATGGTTTATCACTGGGAACTTAGAGTGGGGCGGTAGAGTCGTGCTCGGGAGAGAGACACTAATTTAATGCAAATGAAGTTGAATTTCTACCCGGCATTCTGCATCACTCAATCCCAATGACATTATTCATGCAACAGTCATGCATTTGAATGAGCAATGACCTCACTTGGTTAAAGGACTAGTCGCAAATAAACCAAAGTAAATACGTGTTCTCAAATCCATTTACGTGGAAATTGTCCAACCTTGAATATTCCCCAATTTGCCCAGCACAGCAATTTTCCTCCCCTTTGCATCCCGTCTCAACATACATTAGCATGAAGTTTGAATCATTAAAACACAATCAAACTTCCAACCCAGAGGAGTTGAAAGTCAGCGTGACCGTGTGGCCTCTGGGCACGAAGATCTTCCTCGGGGAATGTGTGTTGCTGCGGTGCACGGTGGAGTCCAACTCCACTTTGACGTGGAGCTACAGCTGGTTCCGGAATGAGCCTCGTGCCACCCAGGTGGGCAAGAACCCCCGACACCTACTCTCTGGGGGCAGCTACTCAATCACTGCTGTGATGAAGGAAGATGCTGGCAGGTATTGGTGCCAGGCCGAGTGCTGTGACAGTAACACCACCGTGGCGCTGCTAAGCAAGCCAGTCACACTGAGTGTTTCAGGTCAGTAAAAGTTCCGCTTTCTGTTTTGATGACCATAAATTGCATGTGTATAATAAATTAAATGCATTTTATTTTTCCCAGTCTGGAAGAGGTCTTTTAACTAGATGCATGAATACAGCTCAAAAATCTGAGAGTCCCCTCTCCCCTCCCATACTGGCCAGCGCCTGTTCACACTCCTAACCACTTGGTGGCGCCATGCAACTACAAAATCCATTTATTTTGTCTTTGTGAGTGTGGCACTGGCATTTGAGCCAATCCTAACTGACTTTGAACAATACCCGGGACTGGTTGCCAGCCAAATACTGTACACGTAGACAAAGACACAGACATTGTCATTTGTGCAGGAAGCGCCACTTCATTGCTTGCTGATTTAGAGCCCACATCAACAACTTCATTGAGCAACAGTTGAAGTTTTTGCTTTAAGATTCTCCCATTCTCCGAAAATCTCATCGACCAACTGTTTTTTTTTTTTTTTGTGCTTAGGCCAAAGCCATATCTAGTAGAAAAACTCCATTGTTGTAATCATCGATATGCAGTTACAAAAATATTTGATTGGGAATCAATAATTCAGGGGTGATTGCGGCAGGGCTTGTGGCAGTCTGTGTGGAAAGTGATGGGGTTTTGCCAAAATCACGGGTAGAAAAACTGGGACAGTATGATGAAGTAAATAAAGTATTTTTATTGCTAAGTAAATTCCCCACGTGTGATGTCACAATCTGGAAATCTTGGTTGTGTAATTTCACACCCGATGATTGTCATTCGGGGTATTTTAAAGACCCAACTATTTGTATACCAACTTTACGATTTATTTATTTTTATTTGTGTGTGTGCGTTAGGGCTACCCCCACCCTCACTGATTCTGACCCCCAGCACCAGGCACGTGTTCGAAGGGGAGACCTTTACTTTGCAGTGCCCTGAAACTCTGACGAACTCATCTGCTTGGGTCCTGAGGCAAACTTCTGCCAGCCACTTAATAAGGACCGCGGACTCCAAGACGTGTGCATGCTCATCACCAGGCGGTGGTGTCATTCCAGGCGGTTCTAGCACCTGTGTCGTCTCTGCTACCAGAGGGGGCAGTGGGCTGTACTGGTGCGAAGGTGCTGAAGGTCGCAGCAACGCGGTCAACATCACCGTCACCTGTGAGTCTTCAGGAGGATGTAAACATGGTGTGATGTCATTTTTCTGACTTGTTTTTGTCCTACAGCTGGTCCGGTTATCATGAGGACCCCCGCCTTGTCCGTACCGCGTGGGGGGAATGTGGTCTTAGAATGTCGTTACCGGAAAGGCAACCACCTAAAGACGACCTTTTTCAGGAATGGCATCAAATTGTCCCCCGACAGTTCTCCCGGTCAAGGCACAGAAATAAAAATAACCATTGTGAACGTGAGTGAGGCGCACGAAGGCTTTTACAAGTGTGCGTCGCAGGACGGAAAGCTGGAGAGTCCACAAAGCTGGTTATCAGTAAGAAGTAAGACATCGTCAGGGTTGGATTTTCTTTCCTTCCAATTGTTCAGTGTTGACGTTTTCTCTTTGGTTTAGGCAACCTATCGTCTGCGGATGTGTCAGCTGGCTCCACTTCTGGTACTCTCATCCATACATGTCACGAATCTTGGGAATGGGATAGCTTAAAGGGGAAGTCAACACCAACATTTTCTTTACAGTAATGTGTTCTTTGCGCCACTGGGCTAAACATGGCAGTTTGATTAATATTGTGTCAAAAATTAGTTAAGCAGCAAAATACACCCAGTTTCAGGGCTCAAGGGGCGGCCATTTTGCCACTTTCTGTCAACTAAAAATTATGTCCCAGTTGCTCAGGGATCAGTTTACAGTCAATCACCGCCCACCTGTTTTCTGAAGCCGAGCCGTGATTGGCTGTTACTAAGCCACTGTGATGTCAGTTTCGAAGGACAGCAAGTGACAAAATGGCCGCCCCCTGGGATGGCTAAAACTGGGTGGATTTTGCTGCTTAACTCATATTCCAAAAACCACAATATTAATCAGACTGCCGTGTTTAGACAAGTGAAGGCGCAAAGAACACATTATCGTTCAGAGCTTTGGGGGGTTGACTTCCCCTTTAAGGCTTTGAACTACAATGTAGTACAGTATTGTGCACTACAAAGTCATTCCAGAACAATATAAAACAAATATTCTTCTGACAGGTTCCTGGATTTGGGTCGTCGTTTCGTGCATTCTTATGATCTTCATCCTGCTTGCTATCTTGCTAATTCTACATTTCAGGTTAGTGGTATCTTTAAAAATGTCATCTGAGACTTTTACATGGGTTCCTCGGTTTACGATGGAGTTCAGCGGCATATCTACACACAGTCAGTACAAACCGCGTCGCCTTGTGTGAAGTTATGTTTCATCACTAAATTAACATGCCGGTACACGCATGCTCTTAATCTCATCATCATTGTATGCCGAGACAAACAGTCAGAAACCGAAGGAATCCTGCTCTCGTATATGTCTAGAGAAAACAATCAGCTCCCGTCGAGAGTCTAGCTGAACCTTTTCATTATTTTTTGTGAAGGTACAAGATGCTTTACACGTGCAACCGTTGGAGGGTTTCTTGTGTGGAAACTCCCGCAGCTGTTCTTCCTGCCACCAAGCAAGACGTGACAGAGGTACAGTGGGATTTGTCCTGGATGGAGATGTCCAACCTGCTGTAGCCGGGCAAATGAAGGTTCCCACTCACTTCTGTCATGGGCATCCATCCATCCAGGTCATTGTTGCATAGCACAGTACAATCCAGTGTGTTATAGTATAATGAATTATACTGTGGCAACTGTCTTTGATTCCACTTCACTTTTGTTTCCACACGTAACCGCACACTGTGAACTTATTGACCTTATCCATATTTATATTTATATTGCACTTAATTGAACTGTGTTTTCTTTTCTCTTCTTTCTACCCTCAATCTTGCTGCTGAAGGCTGTAAATTTCCCCAGTGTGGGACAAATAAAGGATATCTTATCTTATCTTATACTAAATGAATTCAATTTTGCTTATTTCATGAACACATTCACACAATCATCCAAAATCATCAAATGGAATTTTTGCCTTTGTCAGATCCTCATCCCGTTGTGTAATTGGTATATTCCAATCATGCTTAGGCTTTGAGTGTTTTGTTTTTCATGAAGAATAAAATTGTTAATTTTTTTTTTTTGTTTGCAACTACAGCTGTTTAATTTCTTAATTTATTTCTATGTATTGTACAGGCGGCCCGGTGGTCTAGTGGTTAGCACGTTGACCTCACAGTGCAAAGGTTGTGGGTTCGATCCCGGCTCCGGCCTTCCTGTGTGGAGTTTGCATGTTCTCCCCGAGCCTGCGTGGGTTTACTCCGGGTACTGCGGTTTCCTCCAACATTCCAAAAACATGCACGACAGGCTGATGAACACTCAAAATTGTCCCTAGGTGTGAGTGTGAGCGCGGATGGTTGTACGTCTCTGTGTGCCCTGCGATTGGCTGGCAACCGGTTCAGGGTGTCCCCCGCCTACAGCCCAAAGACTGCTGGGATAGGCTCCAGCACCCCCCGCGACCCTTGTGAGGATAAATGCGGATCAGAAATGTATTGTACATGCAGATGCGTGACAGAAAAGGCGGTGGCAAGCTCACTCAAACACAGTTCAGTCATTTTTACCCAGTATAATGCCTGTTGTGACTAGTTGTGAATTGCTGTGTCTTTTACCATCGGCAACATAAAACTATATTCTGTACTAGGCCTGTGCATTATGGATAAAGTTTAATATCTCAATATTTTTTGCCAGATATCTCCAACGACATGATAATGATAATATTCTACTGTCACACGGTGACAGTCAAATAGCGGCAACATTCCCCCCATCAAAATCAGTCCCATTACAGGCATGCTGCAGAGAAGATGCAACCATCAAGCACATGTTCATCTCTTTTGATGAATGTCACTGCCAAAACGGTGAAAACAGCCCACAACAGGTCCACATGAAGGACATCAAACACCATATTACAAAAAAACCAAACAAAACAAAAAAAAAAAAGCAGGGCTCTTGAAAAGCTTTTGACTGCCCACTATGGCGCGATCTTGATAGTGGCACAGTGAAAACTAATGACTTTCTTTTCGAAAAAGAAAAAAAAAAAAAACATTGGTCCAAAAGGATGTGGAAAGTAATTTTTTTAGGACCTTTAGCAGCCAATGTCACTAACAAAATCAGCAACAAAAAAAATAAATAAATTGACATTGCACTGTAACTGGACTTTTGACACTTTCATGACAACTTGATAACATGATAAGCTCTCCACTGTTCCGTGTTGAGAAATGCAAAATGTCGTGGCCCCTTGTAGCACAAAAGAGCTCAAGGAGAGACAGGCCGGACACTTTTGAGCAGCCAGTCGCTATTAAATTGGAAATTTCAGAGCCACCCCATCGAGCAAGGTGTTTTAATTGTTTTGGAGTGAAATCTCTTGGCCTAAATCAGTTCGACAACATAGCCTGACTCAGCCACATATTGACACGGAACACTCCCTTATCAATCATTAAAAGCAGCGCGTGCAATAAAGACGGCAGACCGTTGCACTTGAATTCATAACTTGTACAGTACTTTGTGCTTTCAAATTATTTCCATCGAAAAAGAGAGAGATCAGGAAAATCAATCATCGACGTGGACTACAGTTGAGGGATTTGGTTCTCTTGGCTGTGATTTCATTTTTAACAGAAGACCAGGAAGAATGGCGGACCAAGATAGTGAGTTTACTCCCACACCCGTGCAATGTATATGAACTTGTCAACGAGGTGTTCATTTTTTATTGATGGTGTCGACGGTGCTGTCTGTAAATGTGCAAAAAAAAAACAAAAAAGTTGAAATCCCATATCGGTTTTGTTTTGATCTGTGGTGTTAGGTGTGACCGTTCTAGCATGCATAGTGAAAGATTTGTTGATTACACGAAACGCCAGCATTGGAAATTTTCAAGTATGCCAGACAAAGACAAACGTTTCCCTTGTGGGCAGAAAAAAGACCCAGTAAACTGAAAAAGGATGTATAAGTAACATTGTTTCAGTTTTAGATGAAACCTTTGAAGTGAGGGCAGGACTTGAAAAGAAAAAAAATTGTTTGTTGTTGTCAAGGACTTCAATTTTCTCTTACATGAAATATGAATCCAGTGATTATTTGTGTCAACATCGACATATTCAACAACAAAAGAAAACTGAACTGTTGTGATTTCTTCAACCTGATGTTGTTGAATCCCTGCAATTGTCCAGTTAATCTACATTACTTTGTTTCTCTTAATTCTTTTTAGGAAATGTAACTCATTCAAAAAAATTCAAAGTAAGCGTACATCATCGAAATTATATGTTGAAAATGAAAACTTTAACCCGGATTTCATTAGCTAGCTAGCTAGCGAGCAATATAAATAGATAGAGCCCGGCTTTCTGTTCAAACAATGCCGTCATTGTCTGAGGATCAGTTATAATATCAAGTACTTGTGCTTACAGCCAAGGAGATGCCTGAGAGAAGACTAGTACTGATTGGTGCTCGACGAGACGGTAAAAGCTCATCTGCCAACACAATATTGAGAAAGGAATGGTTCAAATCTGGGCGAATTCGAACAGCTTACTCCGAAGCCAGACATGAAATTGTCGAAAACCGGAACCTGGTGGTGGTGGTGGACACTCCGGGATGGAAGTACTCCACTTCCCTCAGTGAGATTTCAGAGAGAGACAAGCAACAATTACAGCTTGGTGCCTCCAAGTGTCCACCTGGACCGCATGCCTTCCTCCTTGTCATACCCACCGATTCCAGCTTCACTCAAAAACAGAGAAGGGCGGTGCAAGAACACATGAAGCTGCTGGAGGATCGGGCGTGGAGTTACACCATGGTGCTGTTCACCTTTGGAGACTACCTGGGCAAGAGGACCATTGAGGAGCACATTGAAAGCGAGGGTGAAGCGCTCACCTGGCTGATCGAAAAGTGTCAAAACAGGTATCACGTGTTCAACAACACGGACAAGAGCAACTCGTCCCAGGTCATCGAGCTGATGGAGAAGATTGACGACATGGTCGATGAAAATGGCAACGGCTACTACATGCTAGACAACCAGATGATCGACACCATTAGGAAGAAGCAGGAAGAAGTGGCTCAGAAGGCCGAACAGAGATTGAGACGTGTCTCAGAACAAAGACAGGAAATGAAAATGGTCCTTTCGGGTAAGCATTGCACAAGATAAACAAAAACACTCAGTTCTTTTCTTGTCGATCTCTATAAAAAGCTACCTTACACTTTTGTGACTTTTCTTGTCCCAATTAACATTGAACTCATCATAAGCATGGTCATTTGGAACCACGGATACAGACTTATTCAATCTCTTGTTTTGTTTTTCTTTTTAACCTGACATATTTTAGAAATGGAGCCCATCCAGGCACTTCGTATTATTCTCCTGGGCAGCTGCTTCTTTGGGAAAACCTTCTTAAAGAACACCATCTTTGGAATCAAAGAACAAGTAGAAGAAACAACAGTGCTTTCTCATGCCCAGAAGGCCATTGTGGGCAGTACCGAAATAACAGTTGTGGATACGCCGAGTTGGCGCAAAGGCTTCTCTGCAGGCAACACACCAGAAATCATCAAGGACGAGCTACTGCACAGCTTGTTGAAGTGCCCCCCTGGGCCTCACGTCTTCTTGCTGGTGATCGACGCAGATGCCTCGTTTAACGCCCAGCACCTGAAAGCAGCCACCACTCACGTGGAGCTGCTCGGGGAGAGTGTGTGGAACCACACAATGGTGGTGTTCACCCGAGGAGACTGGGTGGGCTCACGCAGCATTGAAGAATACATTGAGTGCGAGGGGAATGCCCTGCAGTGTCTCGTGGAGCGATGCGGGAACAGATATCACGTCCTGGACAACATGAACGAAGACGACAGCAGTCAGGTTGACGATCTACTGGAGAAAATCACCCTGACTCTGGCAGGGAATGGGTGGCAACATTTTACACCCAATCAGAAGATGCTGGACACCCTGATGAAGAAAAAAAAAAGAGTGGAAAACGCTGCTCGACTGAGAAGTCAAGTCAAGGCCACCAGAGCAGAGAAAGGTACAATATCTCATGTGTTCAAAATTTGTGTATTTGGTGCCCGCCCCTCCAAATAAATTTACAGATTCAAGTTACAAACTTAATCGGTTCTGTGGGCTCTTTTGTAACCTGAAACGTTCATGTGTTAAGATAAGGTTTCCAATTGAAATGAATGGAAACGCAATTAATCCCTTCCAGCCCCAAAACAAAGTAATACTTTGTTTTGTAACTTTAATGCAAAACAGAAATAAATTTTAAAAAATTAACAATTTCCATTTTCTCTGGAGCCATTCTGACCGTTTTAACTCGTTAAGCTCACCTTTTTTCTGGGTCTGAGCTGTGATTGATCGTTACCTGAGCTTTGAGCTCCTGTGATGTCATTTTCAGCCATTAATAAGGGCAAAATGGTCATTCCTGAGATGGATAAAAACGGGCGGAAAGACATACTATTGAATGGAAATACATTGACTTGACTTCCTCTTTAGGCGCTTGAAGCATTTTCTCATGCTATTTGGCACACACACACCAGGGTTTTGGCGTCAAATTTGTGATCAAATGCGATTTACCAGCAGGTACTGTCTGCAGCAGGTTCTGTAGTCTTCCGACCTTACAAATATTTTTTTTCACTGCACAGGTCCTGCCAAAAAGTTGAAAGAGCTGAGAATTTTGATACTTGGTGAAAAGTTGTCAGGAAAGACAACAGCAGGAAATTGCCTCCTGCGGGGCAAAGTGTTCCCCGCCCAACCGAATGACGGCTGCATGGCCTGGAAAGCACAGGTTGCTGACATGCAAGTCACAGTGGTCGATACCCCGGGCTGGTGTAGTGAGTCCGACTGCACTCGGCAACAGGACCGAGAAATCGTCCGGGGTCTGACCCTGAGCCCTCAGGGGTTCGACGCTGTTCTGATTGTGATTTCCTTGGATTTCAAATTCGACCAGGTCAGTCTGGACACCCTGCAGGATCACATCAAGCTCTTTGGCGACAGCATCTGGAACCACACAATGCTTCTGTTCACAAACCAAGACACTTTGGGAGACAGATCCCTGGAGGAGTTTATCGAGGGGGAAGACAGACCACTTCGATGGTTGGTCGACAAGTGTGGAAACACCTACCACTGTCTGCATGTCACAGATCAAACCGACATTAGTCAGCACTACGAGCTGTTTGAAAAGATAGAGGGCATGTCAGCAAAGAATCAGGGCCGCCTGTTCCGCCCCGACATGAAAGACGTCGACCTGAGGCTCCATGAAAAGTTCCAGAGGAGGATAATCAAAAAAGCTCTTCAACATAAGATAGAGCAGGCTGTCAGAAGACGAGAGCTGGAGCTGTTTCAGGACCACAAGAACAATCTTGAGAAGCTGGAACAGGACATAAAAGAGATGACTTCTTCTACATTGACACTGAGTAAGTACTATTAAGGGTGAATTCCATGATTGATCATCTGCATATTCCTTGGTTTCACGTTTGCTCTTCATAAAGCCACAGGTAGCAAGAGCAGAACCAAGAAGAAATCTGTACTGTCAGATATCGAGAACCAGATCCAAGGCCTGAATGCGAACATTATGAAGTCAATGGGTCAACTTCGGAGCAGCATGGACTTTGGAGTCCCGAGCAGTACGTATACGTGTGGCATTGTGTGGATGTTAGCATCTGGGCTATACCCTTTCAAAATAGTACGTGACCACAGGGGAAAATGTAAAATCCTTTTTGATCTGCTTTTCTGCTTTCTTTGTGAAAATTTAGCGTGTTAGCTAGTTAGTATTTGAGCTATATTTCAAGTGAAACAAAGTCTCTAAAGGATTAATTTATTCTAAAAATGTGTATCAATTTGATTCGCGATTCGCAGCTTTTTAATCAATGAATTGTTGCACCTTTGTTGTCGCTGTTATCTAATATGACAATTTAAATCGTCTTCTTTTTGTATTTATGACAAGAATAAACATGTTGTTCAATTGATATTTTTCATACAGTATCAGTTAAAACAGTGTCACCAATGTCTGTCAATTAAAATGCTCTGTCTTCATTTGCAGTGAGTGGATCCACCCAATACATGGATGAATTTCAGCAATGGCTGTCTCATCTTCACGTTCGCACAAATCAAGATTCTACCCTGACCCTCAACTATTCAGAGTCATCGGGATACGAATCGCATTTTTCGGATGACTGAGCTGCATCAATGTCATCGGTGTACCAGTTGGGGAAAAGGCAAAGTTCTGTTATGCTTTCACATTGCAAGCGCATTTGCAGGTTTGGGGGTCAGTATACCAGGGCTGCCTCCACCTGCTTATTGGCCCCAGGGATAACGATCAAATATGGAGTCCCACATTTCACACACACGATACCTTTTATTAAACAATAATCACTTCCCGCGTGAATAAAACATATTTTCATGTACTTCACTGATATAACAAGCAACTACACATTGGCAAATTAGGGACACATAGTGCACTCTTGTGCCAAAAATGCTGGCTCAAAATAGTACTTAAAAAGTAATAAAGCACAAAACCATACAAAACAACATGAACAGTGCCCTGCCGCAACTGCAAACAATGTCATTTTGGCAGCGTAGAAAACTTGCTGCCGATTTGCGAAAACGTCACACTTTTCTGAATGATAGACAGTTGTTGTGCCTCAGGCTGCCACAAAATCAATCATGTAATCTTTGTAATTACAAATTGCCATTTTTTTTTCTTTCCGTTTTGTTTGGGCGGCCTGGTGATTGACTGACTTGCACATCCCCCTCACAGTACAGAGGTTGACTTCCATAGCGCCAACTATGGGCATGGAGGACTTTGGAGCGTCCTGTGGCTGGCTTCAAAAAAGTTTGTTGCACGACATCAGCATAGCAACGCTGTCTTGTGTGGTGATCGAGGGGAGGTCAAATTCGAGACAGTGAGTGAGTGGAAAGAAAAGCCGCCAGGTCTGTTCCTAGTCTCATTTTGTAACAAATAGTCGCAATTTCGTGACTAGTCTGTATTTTGTTCATATACATGCAGCCATCTCGTTACCTCTGCGTCCCGCGTCCTAGACGCATAAATTTCCCGCCAGACGCACAGTTCCAAATAATGTGCTTTTTTGGGACGCAAGGAAATTTCTCAGTCAAAACAAACAAAAAAAACGACGGTAAATCTTTTTTCCAGCAACGATCGCAGTTTGATAATTGCCGCCATTGTTGTTTTGATCTCGCGTTTAGTAATCTCGCGTGACGAGATTGGCGAGATCGGCCTTCTCGTGGAAAGCAGACGATTGTCAAGTTGTGTAATGTTAAAACAAGTGTTGCGAACAAGTATTGCGACAGTTTATTGCGGAGACATCACAGAGGAAGCAGCTAAAGTTGGATCGTTTTTTTGCGATAATCATCTTGTATGCCTGAATCATTTAAATTTTTCCAGCATTTGTTTATAAGAAATAAACCTATTATCAATGTGTATTGTTGTTGTTTGTGTTATTATCATATGCAATTGAATAAGTAGACCGTTTCAGAATTCGAAATTTGGGACTCTCTAAACGTATAATGGGACTCATACTTTTCTGATCAGCGAGTCCCTGCAACTCGCAGGACTCAAACTGTAAAATTATCACTGTACATGTACTGTATGCTGCCGTTTTTGGAGCATATATTTTTGTATTTTATTGCTTGTGTTGTTACACATGTATTTTGTTAACATGCATGTTCATAAAGGACATGTACCATATAAGGAAATGTTGATACAAGGAAAGATTGGACAACGCAAATATGATTCCTGACTAGAGAATACTTACCTGTACTGCGAAAGGCACAATGGTGATGTAATTTTAATGAGACGGAAGTTGACTGTCATGAACCAAAATATTCCCAAGGCACCAAGAGTTAAGGTTTTTTTCCTTCATGCATGAAGGAATCATCGCTAATTCAATTCTGCTCCTTCTCGTGTGCACGCCTTAGCCACCGCCACAGTAGAATACAGACAAATGTTTTGCACAACTGCCATCTTGAGGTATTTGTCTACAGCAAATCACTCATCAATGCAGCAATTTACATTTTTTGCCCGCATTTGTTTGAAAATACATTTAATACGTTTAAACGTGTTGAATCCTTTGGGAGGTGGGCAAGAACCCCCGGCCCCTACTCTCTGGGGGCAGCTACTCAATCACTGCTGTGATGAAGGAAGATGCTGGCATGTATTGGTGCCAGGCCGAGTTCTGTGACAGTAACACCATGGTGGTACTACTAAGCAAGCCAGTGACACTGAGTGTTTCAGGTCTTTCTGTTTTGATGCCCATATATTGCATGAGTATAATAAATTCAATGCATTTTATTTTTCGCAGTCTGGAAGAGGTCTTTTAACTAAAATCTAGTCAAATGTGTATGCTATTTTCATGCATCTAGTGACTAGATGCATGAAAATAGCACAAAAATCTAAGCGTTCCCCCATTCTGGTCACTGCCTGTTCACACTCCTAAACACTTGGGGGCGCCATGCAACTATAAAATCCATGTAATGTAGTTTGTCTTTATGAGTGTGGCAGTGGGATTTGAGCCAATCCGAACTGACTTGGAATTTATACCTGGGACTGGCTGCCAGCCAAATACACGAAGAGAAACACACAGACTTTGTCATTTGTGAAGGAAGCACCACTTCATTGCTCGCTGATTTAGAGCCCACATCAACTTCACTGAGCAACCGAGCATGTCCCGTTGAAGTTTTTGCTTTGAGGTTCTCCCATTCTCTGAAAATCTCATCCACCAACTGTTTTTTTTTTGGTTTTTTTTGTATACCAATTTTTTTATTATTATTTTTTTTTTTTTTGTTAGCCAAATCCAATAGAAAAAGTCCATTGTTGTGATCTTGTTATATCGAAATGCAATTACAAAAATATAATTCAGGGATGATTGCGGCAGGGCTCGTGGCAGTCTGTGTGGAAAACGATGGGGCTTCGCCAAAATCACGGGTCGAGAAACTGGGACCAGTGATGAAGGAAATAAAGTCTTTTGTATTGCCAAGTAAATTCCCCACGTGCGATGTCACAATTTGGAAAATGGAGTCTTGGTTGTGTCATTTCACACCCGATGGGTGTCATTCGGGGTTTTTCAAATATACGATACATTTTAGAGTTCTTTTTAAGATCCTATTATTTGTTTTCAAATCTTTAAATGGCCTCGCGCCACCTTACCTCAGGTCTGCGGACCAGACATTATTCGAAGTACCAAGAACTAAGCGGAGGCTCAGAGTGGATTGAGCCTTTTCCGTTCCTGGTCCCTCTCTTTGGAATGACCTCCCACTGAACATTCGGCAAGCAGCCTCACTGACCATTTTTAAAACTCGTCCCAAAATTCATTTGTCTTCTTGGGCATTTGACACGGCATGACTCAGACTTGATCTTAGTTTTACTGTTTGGTGCTTTCTACTGCCTTTGTTATTAAGTTGTTTTATTGTTGTAGAGATGATATTTTTTCCATGTACAGCACTTTGCATGCAGTGATGGTTGTTTTAAAGTGCCCTACAAATACGGTTGAGTTGAGTTGAGAGTGGAATTGCTTTGGGCAAAGTGAAACCTCTTGGCCGAAACGAGTTTGACAACTTTACCTGACTTGCCGACAATTTGACAAGAAACACTCCCTCATCATGATTCAGTCAAAATCAGGGCGTACAATGGAGAGGGCAGACTGTTGTCGTTGAACTCAGAAATAGTACAGTACTTTTTGCTTTCAAATTGTTTCCATCAAAGAAAAGAGAGATCAGGAAAATCAATCATCGACGTGGACTACAATTGAATGACGGGAGATTTGGTTCACTTGTCTGTGATTTCATTTTCAACAGAAGACCAGGGAGAATGGCGGCCCAAGATGGTGAGCTTACTCCCATACCCGTGCAATGTACATGAACTTGTCAACAAAGTGTTCATTTTTTTTATTGATGGTGTTGACTGTGCTGTCTGTAAATGTGCAAAAAAAAAAAAA
>NW_017806175.1:5543477-5564363 GCF_001891065.2 Hippocampus comes | reverse complement strand
CATTGACTTGACTTCCTCTTTAGGCGCTTGAAGCATTTTCTCATGCTATTTGGCACACACACACCAGGGTTTTGGCGTCAAATTTGTGATCAAATGCGATTTACCAGCAGGTACTGTCTGCAGCAGGTTCTGTAGTCTTCCGACCTTACAAATATTTTTTTTCACTGCACAGGTCCTGCCAAAAAGTTGAAAGAGCTGAGAATTTTGATACTTGGTGAAAAGTTGTCAGGAAAGACAACAGCAGGAAATTGCCTCCTGCGGGGCAAAGTGTTCCCCGCCCAACCGAATGACGGCTGCATGGCCTGGCAGGGACAGGTTGCTGGCATGCAAGTCACAGTGGTCGATACCCCGGGCTGGTACAGTGAGTCCGACTGCACCCAGCAACAGGACAGAGAAATAGTCCGGGGTCTGACCCTGAGCCCTCAGGGGTTCGACGCTGTTCTGATTGTGATTTCCTTGGATTTCAAATTCGACCAGGTCAGTCTGGACACCCTGCAGGATCACATCAAGCTCTTTGGCGACAGCATCTGGAACCACACAATGCTTCTGTTCACAAACCAAGACACTTTGGGAGACAGATCCCTGGAGGAGTTTATCGAGGGGGAAGACAGACCACTTCGATGGTTGGTCGACAAGTGTGGAAACACCTACCACTGTCTGCATGTCACAGATCAAACCGACATTAGTCAGCACTACGAGCTGTTTGAAAAGATAGAGGGCATGTCAGCAAAGAATCAGGGCCGCCTGTTCCGCCCCGACATGAAAGACGTCGACCTGAGGCTCCATGAAAAGTTCCAGAGGAGGATAATCAAAAAAGCTCTTCTACATAAGATTGAGCAGGCTGTCAGAAGACGAGAGCTGGAGCTGTTTCAGGACCACAAGAACAATCTTGAGAAGCTGGAACAGGACATAAAAGAGATGACTTCTTCTACATTGACACTGAGTAAGTACTATTAAGGGTGAATTCCATGATTGATCATCTGCATATTCCTTGGTTTCACGTTTGCTCTTCATAAAGCCACAGGTAGCAAGAGCAGAACCAAGAAGAAATCTGTACTGTCAGATATCGAGAACCAGATCCAAGGCCTGAATGCGAACATTATGAAGTCAATGGGTCAACTTCGGAGCAGCATGGACTTTGGAGTCCCGAGCAGTACGTATACGTGTGGCATTGTGTGGATGTTAGCATCTGGGCTATACCCTTTCAAAATAGTACGTGACCACAGGGGAAAATGTAAAATCCTTTTTGATCTGCTTTTCTGCTTTCTTTGTGAAAATTTAGCGTGTTAGCTAGTTAGTATTTGAGCTATATTTCAAGTGAAACAAAGTCTCTAAAGGATTAATTTATTCTAAAAATGTGTATCAATTTGATTCGCGATTCGCAGCTTTTTAATCAATGAATTGTTGCACCTTTGTTGTCGCTGTTATCTAATATGACAATTTAAATCGTCTTCTTTTTGTATTTATGACAAGAATAAACATGTTGTTCAATTGATATTTTTCATACAGTATCAGTTAAAACAGTGTCACCAATGTCTGTCAATTAAAATGCTCTGTCTTCATTTGCAGTGAGTGGATCCACCCAATACATGGATGAATTTCAGCAATGGCTGTCTCATCTTCACGTTCGCACAAATCAAGATTCTACCCTGACCCTCAACTATTCAGAGTCATCGGGATACGAATCGCATTTTTCAGATGACTGAGCTGCATCAATGTCATCGGTGTACCAGTTGGGGAAAAGGCAAAGTTCTGTTATGCTTTCACATTGCAAGCGCATTTGCAGGTTTGGGGGTCAGTATACCAGGGCTGCCTCCACCTGCTTATTGGCCCCAGGGATAACGATCAAATATGGAGTCCCACATTTCACACACACGATACCTTTTATAAAACAATAATCACTTCCCGCGTGAATAAAACATATTTTCATGTACTTCACTGATATAACAAGCAACTACACATTGGCAAATTAGGGACACATAGTGCACTCTTGTGCCAAAAATGCTGGCTCAAAATAGTACTTAAAAAGTAATAAAGCACAAAACCATACAAAACAACATGAACAGTGCCCTGCCGCAACTGCAAACAATGTCATTTTGGCAGCGTAGAAAACTTGCTGCCGATTTGCGAAAACGTCACACTTTTCTGAATGATAGACAGTTGTTGTGCCTCAGGCTGCCACAAAATCAATCATGTAATCTTTGTAATTACAAATTGCCATTTTTTTTTCTTTCCGTTTTGTTTGCATTGACTTGACTTCCTCTTTAGGCGCTTGAAGCATTTTCTCATGCTATTTGGCACACACACACCAGGGTTTTGGCGTCAAATTTGTGATCAAATGCGATTTACCAGCAGGTACTGTCTGCAGCAAGTTCTGTAATTTTCCAACCTTACAAATATTTTTTTTCACTCCACAGGTCCTCCCAAAAAGTTGAAAGAGCTGAGAATTTTGATACTTGGTGAAAAGTTGTCAGGAAAGACAACAGCAGCAAATTTCCTCCTGCGGGGCAAAGTCTTCCCCGCCCAACCGAATGACGGCTGTATGGCTAAGGCGGGGCCGGGTGGCGGGGTGCAAGTCACAGTGGTCGATACCCCGGGCTGGTACAGTGAGTCCGACTGCACCCAGCAACAGGACAGAGAAATAGTCCGGGGTCTGACCCTGAGCCCTCAGGGGTTCGACGCTGTTCTGATTGTGATTTCCTTGGATTTCAAATTCGACCAGGTCAGTCTGGACACCCTGCAGGATCACATCAAGCTCTTTGGCGACAGCATCTGGAACCACACAATGCTTCTGTTCACAAACCAAGACACTTTGGGAGACAGATCCCTGGAGGAGTTTATCGAGGGGGAAGACAGACCACTTCGATGGTTGGTCGACAAGTGTGGAAACACCTACCACTGTCTGCATGTCACAGATCAAACCGACATTAGTCAGCACTACGAGCTGTTTGAAAAGATAGAGGGCATGTCAGCAAAGAATCAGGGCCGCCTGTTCCGCCCCAACATGAAAGACGTCGACCTGAGGCTCCATGAAAAGTTCCAGAGGAGGATAATCAAAAAAGCTCTTGAACATAAGATTGAGCAGGCTGTCAGAAGACGAGAGCTGGAGCTGTGTCAAGACCTCAAGAAAAATCTTGAGAAGCTGCAACAGGACATAAAGGAGATTTTTTCCTCTCCATTGGCACTGCGTAAGTACTATTAAGGTTGAACTCCACTACCGATCATCTGCATATTCCTTGGTTTTTACATTTGCTCTTCATAAAGCCACAGGTAGCAAGAGCAGAACCAAGAAGAAATCTGTACTGTCAGATATCGAGAACCAGATCCAAGGCCTGAATGCGAACATTATGAAGTCAATGGGTCAACTTCGGAGCAGCATGGACTTTGGAGTCCCGAGCAGTACGTATACGTGTGGCATTGGATGTTAGCATCTGAGCTATGCCCTTTCAAAATAATACCCAACCACAGGGGAAAATGTAAAATTCTTGTTGATCTGCTTTTCTGTTTTCTTTGTGCGAACTTAACGTGTTAGCTGGTTAGCATTTGAGCGATCAGTGTAAAACCTGTAGGCTATATCCATCTGCTTCGGTGCTTGTTCTCCTCAGGTCGCCATCTTGTTACATGTTGGCAAAACAAAACTTTGCATTTCATTTCCATCCCTTTGTTAAAAATAGTTAAAAAAAAAAAGAAAAAAAAAGAAAAAAAAATGCAACCTTGTATCAAATTGACAGTGCAAGAATATCGTTACTTTCTGTTGAGAAGGTGAAATTCTGAGGATTTGGACAATTTCAAATGAAACAAAGTCTCTAAAGGCTTAATTGATTTTAAATATATCTTTCAATTCGATTAGCGATTCGCAGATTTTTCATCAATGAATTGTTGCACCTTTGTTGTCGCTGTTATATAATATGACAATTTAAATCGTCTTCTTTTAGTATTTACTACAAGAATAAACATGTTGTTCAATTCATACTTTTCATCCAGTATCAGTTCAAACAGTGTCACCAATGTCTGTCAATTAAAATGCTCTGTCTTCATTTGCAGTGAGTGGATCCACCCAATACATGGATGAATTTCAGCAATGGCTGTCTCATCTTCACGTTCGCACAAATCAAGATTCTACCCTGACCCTCAACTATTCAGAGTCATCGGGATACGAATCGCATTTTTCAGATGACTGAGCTGCATCAATGTCATCGGCATACCAGTCGGGGAAAAGGCACTGTTCTGCCTGTACCTGCTCATTGGCCTCAGGGATAATGATCAAATAGGGGCCACACATTTCACACGCACAAACCTTTTAAAACAATAGTGGATTTTTTCCCAATCAATTCCAAGAATAAAACATATATTCTAATGTACTGCACTGACATAGCAAGCAACTACACATAGGCAAATTACGGACACATAGTGCACTCTTGTGCCAACAATCCTGGCTCAAAATAGTATTTAAAAATTAATAAGTACAAAACAACATTTTCTCCGGTTTCCTCCCACACCCCAAAAACATGCATGGCATGTTAATGGAACACCCTAAATGGTCTCTGGTTGTTATTGTGGGTGTGAATGGTTGTTTGTGAATGGCTGGCAACCAGTTCAGGGTGTACCGCGCCTACTGCCTGAAGACAGCTAGGATAGGCTCCAGTTCGCCCGCGACCCTTGTGAGGATAAAGCGGATCAGAAAATGGATGGTTGGATGTTTTGTTTGTTTATTTTGGACTAATTTTCTGTTAAGCAGTCCTTCATCACTTTTGATATTGATGAATACATGTGCATATAATGAATAAAAAAAAAAAAAAACGAATGTTTTACAACTGAGTTCAAAAGTTAGAAGTGTTACTGACAGGAGGCTGTATCATTTGGGAAATGAACAGGTTTGATAAATTCATATTTAAATTGAATTGTGTTTATTTCATGTTTCATCTTTATATGTACAAAAATGTCTTCCCCCCCCCCCCCCCCCCCCGACACAAAGCATTTTTTCTATATTCTATGGCCTGAATAAATGAAGCTCTTCTCCTTAGTGCATCATTGATGATTGGCACCAAGATGCCACCAGATCACGCCAAAGCCCTGTTTTTTATTTTTATTTTACATAGCTGTAATTCAGTAAATAATGGAGTACAATACACGTTCCTCCCAAAAATGTGCACTTCACACGCACGCGACTTGCCTTGAAACATAATTTTGGATATTGAAAAGTCCCTACTGCCCGAAGACGGCCGGGATAGGCTCCAGCACCCCCCGTGACCCTTGTGAGGATAAACGGATCGGAAAATGGATGGATGGATGGATGGATGGATGGATGGATGGATGGATGGATGGATGGATGGATGGATGGATGGAAAAGTATTGGGGCAGTTGGGCATTTCACTTAACACAAAGTGAAAACATAACCTCAAACCATAATGTTGGAATCATACAATTTGTCTTCAGTGTCTTGCTTGGATGAAGACTCAAGTTTCCGAAGATGGTATAGGTAAGTGACAAAAAAAGAGGGCAAAAAGGACTGCTTGTTTGACTTTTTAAGCAATAGACAGTGATTAGTTTTTCAAGACGAAGATGAGATCTTGAAGCCTCACTATCCTAAAGTAGAAGAGACGCCACAAAATCGTGATGCCCAGAACCGGCCCGAAAATATAAAATTAATATCAAAATTAATTCACGTAAAATTAACAGTTTCCAGAAATTCCCGATGACCACCCCACCCGTGCTCATCATAACATGAAATGTCGATACAAAGAAGCAACGCACCTTTTAATAACATTGTTTCGTAGTTGTAAAAGAAGAGTTGCCGTGCCTGAAGAAGCAACGAAGTACCACTTGCAAATCATCAAATCGAAAATTAGGGGATTCCACTGTACGTCATAACTAAATATAGAGGCGGAAACCCCAGAGCACATTTTTGTGAGTGGAGCGCAAACGAAAATGCGATCACAAAAAATGGATTACGAATAATGGCGGAACCAGATTAAGTGTCGCATACTTTGAGAATAAAAGACTGAATGATTTAATTAATTTACAGTGCAACGCATATTGTGTGTTCCCTCCGCTAGAGAGCAGCAAAACACTACGAAAGGAGCGATTGTGACGTAATTTTAATGAGACGGAAGTTTACCAATACAACGTCGATGACTGTCATGGTCCAAATTTCTTTTTAAAAATATTCCCAAGGCGACAAGAGTTAAGGTGCGTGTTTGTCTGGGTTACGTAATGTATGATCTCATATATGTATGTATCCACATCCGTATGCAAACAGCGTTCTATTTTCAGTTGCAGTGCGCTGTTATTTGTGTGAAAAAGCTACCTGGTATTAACTGGGAACTGAGCTAATTAGTTTCCATTCATTTTGTCAAATGTGTCGCAACCACACAGATGCGCAGCTCGACTTGTAATTCTGTTCCAATGTCACCTTAATGTTTGTGTGTTCTATACATCACACATGTTTGATCTTTAATGTCTCTGTTTATATGGCATGACACACAGATATTGAGGAAAGTCTCCTTCCTAAACAGTAAAAGATGGTAAGTAATGCATCAGTTTGCCATTGCTTACGCCTTATTTTGGTCACGCTGTCATATTTGCATATTGCGTATGGAGACAATTTTCTTTTCTTTTTTTTTAAATAAGTCCCAATAAATGAATGAGTGTGACTTACCCTTTCGTATTCTTTTGATTGTTCCCAGCACGGTCGAGTGAAGGTAAAGTCCACCGCCCAGCAGGAGGAGGAGAAAAGAAAGGAACGGGAAAAGAAATTGAAGATATACACAGCAGCACGAGATGCCTGTTTTTCCAAGGTGCTTTAAAGACAAAATAAATGACCTGAATTATTATTGCAGTTCAAATAACTTGGCCCCACTTTTTGTTATCGCTTTTTTTTTTTTTTTGTGTATGTGTGGAAGATATCTACCTAATAAGAAAAAAATAAATCCCTGTGGTATTGTACTTTAATTTTGAATTAGATTTTTAATTAAAAATCGTAATTTAATTTTAAAAAATTATTTCACTCAATATAGTCCCTCAAGAGGGAGTTGACATTCAAACCATGACCATCGGGCTAATTCAATGCTGCTCCTTCTGGTGTGCACGCCTTAGCCACCGGGAGAGTGTAATACAGACAAATGTTATGCACTACTGCCATCTCAGGATATTTACAGCAAATCACTTATCAATGCAGCAATTGACACTTTTTGCCCGCATTTGTTTAAATGTGTTGAAGCCTTTAGTAGTGTAAAAATTACATCGAAAACATGCTAGAGTCTTTCTATGTTGTGATCGTCACCAATTAAGTGTGGATCTGGAATTCATCCCTTGCAATAAACAGGGATCCACCGTAATTCTAAAATGTTATGACAGAGGAAAGACGGTGTTTGCGACGAAGAAGCCCTCCACTTGACCCAGCAGCTGCTATCATCAAACCCTGACTTTGCAACGCTTTGGAATTACAGGAGAGAGATCCTCATGCACCAGGAAACCGTCAAGTGAGCTTGTCCACCATGTTATAGTTTGTTCATTGTAAGCCCCGAGAGGTTATTTAACAGTTTCAGTTGACTTATGCTTTCAGAGACGAGAGTGAAGTACAAAAGATGTACCAGAACGAGCTGTCTTTTCTGGAGTCTTGCCTAAAAGTCAACCCAAAGTCATACGGCAGCTGGCATCATCGAAGCTGGGTCTCGGAAAGGGCACCTCAAATGGACTGGGCCCGAGAATTGAGCCTGTGCGACCGCTGCCTCAGTTTGGATGACCGCAACTGTGAGTGATGCCATTTGAAGAGACGATCCTTTCAGGCTTACGCGATTTTTCATGGCTCAAATTGAGTGATAGGCGGTATCATTCTGATCATTTACACTCCTCATCTGGCTGTTTTACTTTCCGGAAGCAAATGGCATGCGTGATTGACAGAATGTTTTTCTAAGTGAAGTCTATCCATGTCAGTCCTCTCTTATGCCCAAGTTTGTGAAAAAAAAATGGATAAGTCACATTCAACTACTAGTAAAACAAACACGGATATCATAAGGATTAACGTTGCTTGCCCTTGCTGAGTCTGATGTCTTATCGCTGAATTTTCATGATTTCAGTGGTTTTAGAGACAAAGGCTGCCGGAAAATAGGACAACGTGGCTACCGGCAACCTCCAAATTTAATAGGGAAAATCTCTGCGCTTATCTGGAATTGTTACACCCACGTCTCACTGTCTGCGCCAGTTCACTGCTGGGATTACCGGCGGATCGTCGTGAAGAAATCCGCTGTCCCCGTGGGAAAGGAGTTGGAGTTCACGGATCGTCTCATCGGCTCCAACTTTTCCAACTACTCCAGCTGGCATTACCGCAGTACCCTGTTGCCCCTCCTCCACCCGCAGTCCCCCGAATCCGCCCCCCCGTCGGGCTCCTCGCCTCCCTCGCCGCAGACCCACTCCCATCGCGTCTGTGAAGAGCAGCTGCTCAAAGGTAAACCTGCTGCAGACGGGATTGCGCAGCACCCACCCACAGGGGGCAGTCTGAGTCTAAAATGTTGGGACGTGTCATGCTTTGACTCTTCCACTCCTGCAGGCTCAGATTTTTGCTGACTAATATTTTTTCCCACCCTACACAGTTCTAAATGAGTAAGCACTGTAGTTATTCCATGCGGGACAAACGGTGCATGTCATGAACGAAAGTGACTGAGACCGTAATGCCCACAGTAATTCCTGACTATTCGCACCACTGAAGCAGGGCAAATAGCAAAAAGCCCGAATTAATTGACTCGCCATCCCCATGCAAATAATTGACTCTATTAATAGTTTAAACCAGCAGTGTCTAAACTTTTTCCTTCAGGAGCAGCATCCTGAAAAGTTGCAGGACGCAGGGGCCACTTTGAAATTCTTCAATTGAATTGAATTGAATTAAATAGAACTTTATTGTCAAATGTGCTGTACGTATGCGTAACATACAGCACAGATGTACTCTAATCTACTAAATAAACTCTAATCTATTAAAAAATGTTGAAATGAAAGAATCGGCAGCAGCTGAATGCCATCTCCACATTCAGAACGAATACACGAGCAGTCTTGTAAGATGACATTTTTAAAATTCTCACCTTAGGATCATTCGTGAGATCTGTTAAAAGCTGTAGTTTTGGCATCGGCGGGTTCCTATTTTTTTGTTGTAAATACTTTATTTGCATCTTTGCATATGTAGAAAAGCTCTACTATACATACAGATAACCAATTTATTAGTTGTAGTGGTAGTTCCATCAACCACAGTCCCTATACCTATTTTTTACCCCACCTCCACTTTTTTTTTTTTTTTTAATTCGCTGTGATGCTCCAGACTAGGATCTGGCGCAACATCAAACAAGAACATAAAACAAGACCACACTAGTGCAATCAAAGTGTTTTATTATCATTCCTCCAGAGGAAAAAAGAACAATACATTATACAAAGTAACAATTTACACAAGAAAAATGAAGCGCTCCTTCAGGGTAAGCCAAGGTCATGCTGCCTTACGCTGACCGAATGAATTGAATTGAAGTTGATTTAATGGGAAACTGATCAATTTGACACCATGTTGCTTTGTTTTTTTTTTTTTTCCTTTCCAGAATATGAGCTGGTGCAGAACGCTTTCTTCACCGACCCTAACGACCAGAGTGCTTGGTTTTATTATCGTTGGCTGCTTGGCAGAGGTGTGTTCAAGTGTGTGTTAAGTGCCTATGTGTTTAAAAAGTTTTCAAGGTCGTGTAGGTTTCATTTTGAATGTGTTTTAGTATGAGTGTGTTCGTGTGTGTGTGTGAATGTGTGTGTGTTTAGCACAGTACTGCATTTCAACACAGCGATGGTCACAACTTAATGCACGCGTCTCTCTTATTGCGTGACAGCCGAGCGTGAAGAGATGATTAGTTGTGTTTTCATCAGCCGGGATGAAGAGAGGGTGGCTGTTGCCTTTTCGAGGCCGGTCCAGGTGAGTTATTCCGCCCCCCCCCCCGCCCCTTTCATGGTGGGTTTTCCCCCCCCCCCCCTTTTTTTTTTTTTTTTTTTGTTATAAATTTCATAGTTTTATTTATTTATTTTATTTTAATTTTCTCATGCAGGCGCAGTCCGGAGGGCTGCTGCTTGTGCTGGATGGTCAGCCGCTGCAAGTGGACTGGAGGAGCATCCACCCACGATTTAAACATAGTCCCGTCTGGGTATCCTTTTGTGTTTAAACTTCATTGAATTAAAAAAAAAAAAAAAAAAAAACAAACTACGCAATCAACATATGTCCATCTCTTTTCGATAGTGCTGGTCCTCATTAAGGTTGCAGGTGAGCTGGAGTCTGTCTCAGTTGACTTTGGGCGAATTGCGGCGTTCCGCCTGGAGTGGTTAATGAAAATGCATGTTTTTGGAGTGTGGGAGGAAGTCGGAGTAGCTGGAGAAAATCCACTTGAGGTGCAACGATTAATTGATTCATTGACAACTCCATCCATTATTAAATTATATGCATATCAGAGATGCAAGCAAAATTTTCGAGATTAATTTTTTTGTGCTGATTATGAATTTGCTGTTGTTCTCACGCATCAGATTTTTGTACTAATAATAATAATCTAACAATGATATAATATGTAATAGAGTCATTTATTTAGTAACATTTGTGAATTAAGGCTTAGTTTCAGCAACAGGTGGAATTATTTTCTGAAATGTCATTGTTATGAAGAACATCGCATGGCAAATCGTTAATTATTTTCTGAAATGTCATTGTTATGAAGAACATCATATGTCAAATCGTTATTGCGCAAGCTTGTCAAGGTCAAACGTAAAAACAAACAAAAAAAATCTGAAAAACTTCATGTGCCGGAAAAAGTTCATAATTTTTTATTTTAAATCAGTGTCAAAAATACATTGAGGGACACACATAGCCAAAAATTAAAAATAGCCATTGACCAGTGTTAATTTTTAAAAACCGATGAATCATTTGGGTATCTTTTTTAATTTAAAATTGTCCAAATGATCGGAATTTCAGCTTCTTAACAGTAAATATAATCCGATTTATGTAGTCCTCCATGAAAATGGACTGATTATCTTTGCGTTGAATCAAAATAAACCAAATTCCTATACTTTGGAAATCAAAGATCAACATTTTTGTCTACTCTCTCACGTGACCAACCCAGTAATTGAATCGTAATTGATTTATGTTTGTGCGCTGTGAATTTGAAATAATGTTCTGTTTTTAAATAATGGGATGGTCATTTAAACCTGTTTTGTCTTTTTGGTGTGTCTAGGTCTGTGCCATTGAAAGATTGAATTGTCTAAAGTTGTAAGTGTGAATTCTTGTCAATGTGCGTGCGGTTGACAAGGTGTACCCAGCCGCTCACTCAGTCAGCTGAGATAGGCTCCAGCTCACAGTGTACCTTAATGATCGGATGGATGCTGCAGTCAGCTTTGCTCCCTTCTCGTTTCACTTTCCGCAGCCACCCGTTAAATCAGCTAGCTAGTAGGGCCGAAATTAATTCATGCTGATAAGGTTGCCTGTGTCATGTACGGAGGTTGTTCCTTTCACCGCTATCACAAAAGAACTTTCCTTCAAAGGTTTTTCTTTTTTTTTTTCCCCTAGGAAATGCTGACCGAGACCCTACAGTGTTTATTTAGAAAAGGCAGACAACTGATGCCTTTTGGCAGGGATGTGCTTTTGCGAGATGCAATTCCATTAAGTCGTCTGACTGGCCTGCAGGGCTTCTGCTAGAAGTAGCCTAGGAAATGGCTGACCAATATTACATTTGTCTGTTTTCCGTACCATTCATCCTGACTGATGTCTCAGTAAGTGCTGAATTACTACCTGGACAGCCGGGGTTTCAAATGTGCCAGCCATACCATATGGGTGACATCAACCACTGTCGGTTAGTCACCGATCCAGCAGTTTCATCAGTCTTTGATTTGAAACCCACATTCATCACTGGCGAGACTGAAATTGGCTAAAATGCATCTTGGAAAAAGCCAAAATGCTTCCGGATGAATGTTTTTGTGAAAATTGTAGGTTTTTCCTTTAACGAAAGGGTGCCAACAATTTTGCAGCGGGCGTGCGCACAAAGAAAAAAAAAAACACTTTACTCAACAAAATCAGTAGGCTCAGTTTTTTTCTGGGGCTGCTTTGCTAAATCCGACACGGGCCTCTTTCTTCCTCTCCCATGCAGGAAATAAGAATGTTACTTACATTAGGAACACTCCTCAGTTGTGCAACAGGGGTCAAAGAAGTTGGTGAATATAGCAATAGACTCACTACACTGGCAACACCTAAAACATACTGTAAGTTTTCGCTTGTACCACTTACAACTGCGCCCATCAAAATAAAAGCACCAGCAATGGGACCGAAAGTTCTTCCATCTTGTCCTGGCAGAAAAGTCGTTTTGGGTGTGTCTATTCCTTAAAAAGAATGTCCCTTGAATCGCCCAGAATGAATTGGATCCATTCTGTGAAAAGTATCTTTTTACGCCTACTACTAAGCAAATAGTCAGTGGTGACAATCTTAATGTCCTTGGAGGGGCGGTGTGATTGAGGATGCTGATTTATCAGCGGTTAGTGTGCCTCCCGTTAGAGGCTTCAGATTAAAAAAAACAAAAGGCCCTTAAAGCTAGTCGCTCTCGCAGCCGCTGCTAACAAGCCGTAGTTAGTGTGCAGACTCACGCAAAAAGGGCCAGATCACTTTTGCACTCCCATAATGAATTGGTTTCAGGTATTCTTCTCACTTTTTGAACCCCACTTAGTTTTTTTTTCTCCCCCCACACACCCCTTTTGTTAAACTTTCTTGACCATGACTCAGATATGCGATCTTCCTCCGGGGTCCATCAACAACATCGCTAATGAACACAATCTGACGGTGCACTGGCCCGAAAAACACACTCGGCGAGATTGCGCCCTGTACACAGGTGAGGCACTGATTCTGTTAATCCATCTCGTCGCGGCTAAATGATTAAAATGGACCGGTGTGGAGAGTCAGTATCACATAGTTAGCCGAAAGGAAGGCTCCTTTCGGCACGTACAGTTGGTGCAGTTGAACGTGTGATGGAAAAGAAGAGCACTGGAAGCCAGAAAAGGTTCATTAGTGTCGGGAGCTGTACTCACCTCGACTCTCATGCAACAGAAACACGCAGTTGTGTTCTTTACGCTGTCCTTTGGACCTTTATTTAAAAAAAAAAAAAAAAAAGAAGCTTTCTGACATTCTGGCATTTTAATTCCCATTACTCATTTTGGCCACAGAATGTTGGGCATGCAAGGGATTCTCTGTTTATGATGGTACCGACATACAGTATGTGTACTCGTAATAATAATTTAATGATGATAATTAGGGCATGATTAAATACATTTTAAAATCGTCAGAACTTGGCCAATAAAAAAAATATATATTTTTCTTTATTGTGAAGTTAATCAAATACTCAAGGACAAAGAAGTGGCACTGTAAAGCAGGCACATTTTCTTCATTCTTCATTCATATTTATTTATTTATTTTTTATATTGATATTTCTTTTGATGGCGGCGCAGGCACCCGCAGCGGCTCCTCTTGTTGTAGTTTGTGAGAGGGAAGAAATTTCATCTGCGCTGTATGTTGCACATTTGACAATAAAGTTGTAGTTGATACTTGATACTTGACTTGATATTTATTGTTGTGGTGTTAGGAGACCAAAATATAAGTTATTTCATTCATTATGTGCATTCTCATTTAATCAGCCGATTATTGGTTGTCGGAATTTAATCCTGCCAAATATCGGAATCAGCAACGCCCTCAAAAAGTCAATAGGGCCCTGGTCATAATCAATACTGCCGTAAACTGGTGCAATAAACTGGTCCTCAGTTTATGGCAGTCGTGGGTTAAAACATTTTGATGTTATGAATGCGCGCAGGAAGCTAATTTACTGTGTGGTTGCATGCCAGAAGGAGACAAGTTACGTCAGTAAACACTGTTTTCATTTAATTAAAAAAAAAAAAATTCCATACACATTTAACTGTAATGAATTCATTTGTGATCGACTACTTTGCGCTCTGAAAGATTTGAGCCACGTCGCCACCATAGAAAACGAATCTAACCGGGCCCGCCCGTACTAGCCGCGTCATCGTCTCAAAGTGTAAGTTTGTGCAACTTTCAAAACGACGTTCCCTTTCCCAGGTCGAAATGAGAGTTGGTGTCGTGATTCCGCCACCGATCAGGAGCTCTTCAGGTAATGATTTGGTGGATGATGAAAGTGTGCTTTTTTTTTTTCCCCCCTTAAGGAACTCCTTTTATTGTATGAAAGTGTGATCTTAGTTTTTGTTTGTTTGTTTTCCACAGGAGTGAACTCTCTGTGGAAAAGAGTTCCGTGTTGCAGTCTGAGCTACAATCATGTAACCAGCTGCTAGAACTGGAGCCGCTCAATAAGTGTAAGTGCTTTTTTATGCCATTTCCTTTGGTCTGTGTGTGTGTGTGTGTGTGTGTGTGTGTGTGTGTGTGTGTGTGTGTGTGTTTCACAGAGCAAGAAGTCTTATTTGCTGCTTGGTACTGTCTCGCCTGCCGGTGCTGTTGAGACAGATTAAGAAATAATATGTTTCTGGAAGGACCTTGTGGGAAGGTTGCGGTTTTCAATCAGAGGAACTCTCACTGTATGGAGAAACGTATTCCGACACATTGATAATAGCCCCGCAGGACGGAATTGGAATTAGAAGTAACATGTTAACCAAACTGACGACACGGTGGACAACTGGTTAGCACGTCCGACGACTGGTTAGCACGTCCGCCTCACAGTGCAGAGGTCCAGGGTTCGATTCCGACTCCGGCCTTCTTCCCGTGTGGCGTTTGCATGTTCTCCTCATGTCTGCGTGGATTTCCTCCAGTTCCTCTGGGATTCCAAAAACATGCATCCGAGGTTAGTTAAATTAAAATTGTCCCGAGGTGTGTGTGTGTGTGTGTGTGAGAGAGAGAGAGAGAGAGAGAGAGAGAGAGAGAGAGAGAGAGAGAGAGAGAGAGAGAAATCTCCCATCGTTCATGGAAAGCATAGTGAATTTTATTGAAGAACTTATTAGGTTTAAAAACAACCAAAAAAAAAAAAGCTTTCTTTTTCTCCCCCGATGCATTTCAGTGGGTGTGAATTATCCCCTGTCACCCGTGAATTGCACCAGTCGACTGTAATTATGACTCGACGACTGTTTCAGCGTGGTTAGTCACGACGACGGTGCCATAGGAACCACTGTAAACCGAGCACCCACTGTTGTAATTTTTAAGGGTAATTCGCCGGCTTGGTGATAAAGTTCTGCCTCGATGAGTGGAAATGCATCACGTTTATGGCGACCGCCCCACATTCTGCATTGACTTTTATTTTGGACTTTTGGACGAGCGCTGCTTGATTGATAATTACAAGGTTCTGTGTCAATAATTTTGTCCCTGTAGTGTAATTAAAGTACAAGATGTTGAGATTGTCATCCGACAAGTTTTCTATTCCGGATGGGAAATGTTTCTCACCAAGCATCCTCAATTAATTGATCCTTTGACATGAATATAAAATCATCCTTCTGCTATGATGACAGTCGAGAAACGCAGACCGCATATCGAGACGAACTTGAGTGAATTAACTCCACCACTTCAGAGAGACGAGCGCGGCTCTCCGGCAAATGAATTTGTTGCTATAGCAAAGTCATTGTGCCGCAGTTCCACATTTGGCTTCAAATATCAGATCGCAGTTTTGTTGCAGATGCGCTGGCTCAGTCCCAGACACATTTGGCATGCACCGCCACCCTAGGAAGAGGGCAAGAGAGCAGCAAGTCTCGCCACTGGTCTCCGGCCAACCATAACTGGCTTTTGGTTCATTTCAAAACTGGCAGTTGTTGCCTTAAATGAATTGTGTGTGTGTGTGTGTGTGTGTGTGTTTTGGATTAGAACCTTGGCTGAGGTTATATTATAGATAGCAGCTGCTATGAGCCTCACAGGGTGTGCCAAAAAATTTGAGTAACTACATTTCCAAGGTAAATCAAATTAAATGGGCTTCATCTTGATAAATTGAGAGACTTATTTCGACAATGCTGCCTCCATGAGTGACAATCTGGGCTTCAGGCTAACATCTTTTTTTTTTTTTTAAACACTTGAAGTACAGCGGAGCTCCTAACGTGAATAAGATTTCATTCGGGTTTTGAAATTAATTCCACTTATGCCACTCAACTTTATATAACTTTATACAGCCATCAAAAAAAGTAGGTTGAAGTACGCTAATTTCTTCTTTCTCTCTGCATGTATGTTAACATATGACATATGTAAACACACATGTCAATGAGTCTGGGGGGGAAAAAACAACTATTGTGTTCATTTTATTCATCGAAGAATACGTCGATCAAGTAATTACCATGACAGGCCCCTTATTAAGACACTTGGGAACTGTTCGAAAAAAAAAAAAAAAAACAGATGGGTGTCCTTTAAACTTTACTTTTTACAGCTTTCCTTCAATTTATTGATTTGAGGGCTATGTTAACAAACGATGGAATGATGCATATTTTTTACTGATAAACCCTTGCGTAGTCACCTACTCATGATTCATTCTGTAGAACACCCCAAAAACTATCCGTTGACAAATGCTGTAAGCGCCTGCTCCTTCTAAGGTGTAATGTTAGCGGAGGAGTAGCTCGCATCGGTCCCCGACAGCGAACAGCAAAGCGACAGGAAAAATTGCAGTTGAGGTCTGAGAAGTGGGCGATTATCCTTCTAGGGTAAACTTCTCAAGAGGATGCAGAAAATGGTCAGGCTATTGGCAGTGGCGCAAGGTAACACCTCATCAGCTATTAATGGTGAGCTGTGCAAACAAAAAATATCAAGCAATTTGCGATGTACTGTACACTTTGGGAGTCACGGAAACGGAAGTGCAGAGGGGACTGGAAGACCCATGAAAAGGCATCAAAGTGGCCTGCATCATCATTTCGGTTGTCCATTTTTTGGTGATGGTTCTTTCATAATTTAAGATGACATTGAAAATATCGACTTAAGGATTAAACACTTGTGGATTTTGCCGTTTAGCTCCAAAACAAATTGGGCTGAAAAATATAAAAAGACGGGCGGCCCGGTGGTCCAGTGGTTAGCGCATCGACCTCGCAGTGCAGAGGTACCGGGTTCAATTCCAGCTCTGGCCTCCCTGTGTGGAGTTTGCATGTTCCTGCGTGGGTTTTCTCCGGGTACTCCGGTTTCCTCCCACATTCCAAAAACATGCATGGCAGGCTGATTGAACACTCTAAAATTGTCGCTAGGTGTGAGTTTGAGCGCGGATGGTTGTTTGTCTATGTGTGCCTTGGCGATTGGCTGGCAACCGGTTCCGGTGTCCCCCGCCTACTGCCCGAAGACAGCTGAGATGGGCTCCAGCACCCCCCCGCTCCCCTTGTGAGGATAAAGCGGATCGGAAAATGAATGAATGAATGAATACATAAAGACATTTACAAGTTTAGCTGAGGTCAAAATTAAGTAAAGGTAGTACGCATTTTACACTCATCCTGAAATTTAACTCGTAAGCACAATATGCATAACCTTTGGTTAGCAGTGTATGTATAAAAAAAAAAATTAAAAAAAAGCATCACTGACACAAACATAAATTTAATGAAAACCACAGGAAAGCAGTAATTGTGTGGTTTTTTTTTTTAAAACCATCCTGTACCCGAAAATCACATTAATTCTACGCCATTTATTTTCAAGGGTAATGTTGCAATATGAGTTTGAAATGCTATCATCTTTTGGGATCACAGTTATCGGCGCTCGTAAACATTTTTGCCATATGCTGTTGCTCTTTAAACCCAGCGTTTGAGAAGGGCCCCACTCTCACATTTTTTGCTTTTCTCCGCAGGGTGTTTGCTCACCATTATCCTGCTGATGAGGGCGCTAGACCCCCTTGGCTACGAAAAGGAGACGCTCGCTCATTTCCAAACTCTCAAAGTAAGCAGCAGCACCAACAGCAATTTGGTGTCCATTCCATTAACCGGAGATGTATTCACGCGCAGCACGCTCATTACCTCCTCTCCCTCAGGAAGTGGACTCCATGCGCTCTGCCTATTACAGCGACCTGTGCAGCAAATTTATGATCGAAAATACCATTTTGAAAATGGAGTATGCTGAAGTGCGCGTCTTCAGCGTCTCCAACAAGGTTTGCGCACAATATCAGTTTCCCTAACCCCTCTGTCGCCGGGGGACGTTCGCGGAGTCATTTTTGGCTTCCTTCCTTCCTCACCCAACAGAACCTGACCACCTTGTGCCATTTGGACCAGCTGCTCCTCATCACTCACATCAATCTGTCCTCTAATCAGCTGCGCCACATTTCCTTTCACTTCTCCATGTTACAGTGCCTGAAGGTGAAAACAAAAACAAAAAAAAAAGAGGCAACTGCAATGTTTGTCCTGTCGGGAGTTTGCTTCTTCCGTTTGCTCATGTTTCTTCTTTTCCGCTTCTCGATGCTTGAAGGTGTTGGAGGCTGAAAACAACTGCATAGAAAATTTAGAAGGAGTCTACTGCCTGCCCAAACTGGAAGAGGTCCTCTTGAAGAATAACAGTATCCTTCATTCTGTATTCAAGTGTGATTTTCGCATTGGCCGTTTTAAAAATACCAATTTTTAACGGCGCCAGGGTGGCAGCGAGAAAAGCCATTTTTGGTGGAGTTACAGTCTGTTTGCACCGAGGTCAAAAGTGGGTTCGATGCGGCAGCTGAAACCGTTGTTCTGAAAAAAAAAAAGGAAAAAAAGTTTGATGCCTCTGACGGCCACTTGGCATTGCTAATTACTGCCACAGTGAGTGAAGTAAGCCAGTCGGCCATGATGTATGGATGGTCTTGCCTCCACCGGGTCCTATTAAATTCAGTTTTTACTGTATTTTATCGAACCCAAACGTGAATTTGTCTGTACACGGAGGACCATGTCAGTCCAATTACCAGATTGTCCATCTGTCATTGGAATTGACCTTGCAACGCTCTGGTTCTCCAACTATATCTTACCAGAGTGAGTTACTGCCACCAACACGTACATTTTTTTTGTTGTTTTTTTGTTGCCCAAAATAAGTCGTCGCATTATGAGCGAAAAAGTCACCCTCAATAAATAATCCGTAGAAGCCAAGGGACTCTCTGTGTGGCGGCGGTGCAATGTTTACATGTTGTCATTATGCTCTAGGGGACATCAACAGCATTACGGGGCCGAATGTTATATTTAATCTCCGCGCGCAGTTGGCGGTGACTCAGGAAATGTGAGACTCAGACCCGAGCGTGCCTGGCTCATCGCAGCAAAACAAGCGCGAGCATCTGACGACGCGCAGAGAGAGACAATGTAAAAAAAAAAAAAAAAGAATAATTAAATAAAAAGATTTACACATTTATGAGCCCAACAGAGTGGCATATCTCTGGGGAATTAGCAGCCAGACATTGGAAAATGGTAAATACGGTTATATGATAGCATTCTTTTCACGCATAATTCCCTCTGTCCAAATAGAGATTACTGTCTGGAAAGACAGTTTTCCTTCATCAGTTATATTCCGAATGAAAAATGTTTTATTGAGGTCCCCAACACAAGCCCCCCAAAAACTCCCTTTTTAGCACCCCTTAGAAAGTTAGAAAAAAAAAAACAACACCAATTTCACCAATAGCAATAAAATTAGATGTTTATCACAAAAGCACACACAAAAAAAAGATAATTTTGATGATTCCACATGAAAAAGTGGGTGCAAGGACACATTCTTCTCCGCCTGTGGCTTTTGATATATTTTTTTTTCCATTTGATAGTTTGCCACTCAAATTTGCCATTTCACAGAACAAGCAAGCATCATTTAGTCACGGCGGCACTTTCCCCTTCACGCTTCATTTCTTCCTTTAATCTTAAGAGTGATTAATGAGCTCTCAAGGTTAGGAGGCATTTATTGTGTCCTTTTTTTTTTTTTTTTTTTTTTTTTTTTTTTTGGACAGGTTCACTGTGTAAAGTGAGTGGCTCTTCGGAGGCCAAACAATCCTGTTGAAATCACTTTTTTTCTTTTTAAATCAAATACATGTCTATTTTTTTCCAAGAGTTCCAGGGGGCGCCATCGATAGAATGTTGCAGCCGTTTTCAGATCACCCCATTGATTACAGTCGGTGACACTAAAAGGGGAAGTCAAGTCAAAAATGTCGAAATACGGTATCCTTTATTACCTTTGTGGAATATGAATTTAAGCAGAAAAATCCCGTTTTTATCCATCTCAACTGAAAATCACATTCACGGTTCCTCAGGGCTCAACTTGTGAACGTCACATGACCAAACCCGGAGAATGTTGGTGAGCCTTGTGACCTGAGCGCTGAGGCGCTCTGATGTCATTTTCGGTCAACAGCAAGTGGCACAAGGCAAAATGGCAGCCCTTGAGATGGACAAAAATGGGTGGATTTTTTTTCTGCTTGATTAATGTTTCACAGTTGCAATAGATGAGTTGTGGTGCATCCAAAAATAAAGCCTTTTTTTTTTTTTTACTTCCCCTTTTAAGGTATACTACATATACAGCTTTTAACACTTGTAAAGTTATCCCCAAAAAGTCAGAAATGGCCGAGGGGGTGCAAGAAAGTCTTAATTCTTCGTCATAATTCAATTTGAATATTTACATTTGATCACAAACACAATCTGAAGCCACCACACTTCACGAAACGTCACTGGCGAGCCCAATCGGGAGTGCTTTCACATTGTTCTCTTCAGCTTTCTTGCAGATCGTGTTCAAGTTTTGCGCTACCCTCAAGTTTGACAAGCAAAATGAAAGTTTAAAGCACAATGCTGCCGACGCCCTCCTTCATCATGCGATATGGTGTGCTATGTTTTTTTTTTTTTTTTGTGTGTGCCAGAACAGCATGCAGAAAAATAATGGAATTATAAAAAACCCCATTAGGTCTCCCAAAAGCATAGACTGTTTTCTTGGTCTTGGCAGCGCTAGCTATGGTTGAAAATGTGTGT
>NW_017806175.1:5487464-5543451 GCF_001891065.2 Hippocampus comes | reverse complement strand
GGGGGAGGGGGGGGGTCCCGAAAGGCGTTCTGCACAAGGGATGCTCTCAAAATGAGAGTGCAATTGTAATTAAAATGTGCTTCAATCATGCCAAGCCGAGATTTCTCGGTGTGTACGCTTATCGTCCAAGTTGTATTGTAATTCATGTGATTTTTTGGTTTTTTTTTTTGGCCCGAGCCTTTAAAAGGCTTAAATTGGATTTTCCAAATTTAAGTCATCATTTGTCCTTAAGAATGACACTTAATCCTTAAATCCACCATTCCAAGAATTGAACAAGATCGCCGTGTTATCCTCGGAGCTCCTCATAACACATTTGATGAATTTGTGAAAGGTTCTCTCCGTCCGTTTCTTATGGCACTTGTACTTAATCCATCCCAGTTGATATCAGGCACGTTAACCCCTTAAAGTTTGATTGTTTGTTTTTAACATTGGATGGCAGGGTGGGCATGTACAGTAATTACCAAGTCTGCTCTCAAAGGGTGTGTGTGTGTGTGTGTGTGGCACTGTGTGCCAGACTGCTGCATGAAAGCATATGTACATCTGTATGAGGGCGTGTGTGTGTGTGTGTGTGTGTGTGTGTGTGTGTGTGCGTGCGTGCGTGCGTGCGTGCGTGCGTGTGTGTGTGTGAACCTTGGCTCTGTATTTTTCCCCTCCAATTGCATTTCAACTCAGAAGTCATGTGGTGGCAAATATTTTTCGTCGACATGCGCCGATTTCCCATGACCTTGAACATGACAAGCGCTATAAAAAAAAAAAATGAAACTTGGCGCGATGGACGGATACTTCAACAAATGTATGTTGGCTTTCTCTTTTCGCTGTGTCTCTTTTAGGGCTCCATGTTTTGCTTTAGTGTCAAGACTGCAGATGATAAGACATATTCATCACCACGTCTCACCTCAACAAACACCCCCATAAACAGACTTGTTCTTTAACCCCGCACACTCAGACATCGCCACGCTGGCAGCGCTCCGGCCGCTCGCCACCTGCCCCAAGCTGCGGCTTCTCGATCTCCGCGGCAACCCCGTCACTCAGAGCGCCGACGCCGAGTCGCACCTCGCGGAGCTCCTGCCTTCCGTGGCGTGCCTCCTGCTCTGATGCGCCGGCGGCGGGCGGCGGGCCCGTCACTCAAGGATGACGCTGCCGCTGGCGGCTGGTTTGTGAAGGAGTGAGTGGATAATTTTTTTTTTTTACCAAGTGTGCTGTCACTTCCACTTGTTTGGTGGAAATTTGATCAAAACAGCCCCCACTCGTCTGAATGCCTCTGAAGGCGGATATCAAAACACCTATAATGAAAAGTCTGTGTTGTTCGTGCGTGTGTGTGTGTGTGTGTGTGGTTGAGTCATAACTGCTTTTTTTTCCCGCAGAATGGGTGAATGAAGGTCGATAATACCTCCGAATGCATGGTGCAAAAGCTGCAATAATGGAAATCATAGACAGTGTGTGGATGGATCCGCGCGATCACGTTTTATAAGCTTGAGAGACACTTAAAGCAACAGTAAGAAACGGGAATGGCGCTCCATGCGGTGTGACGATGTGAGCAGAGCTCAATGTGACCGAGTTCTGCAGTTCTTAAATGTTTTCCAACGAGTGCCATCGTAAAAGAAAACAAAAAAAAAAAAAACTACACAACGTCAAAATGCAGTGGCATTGAAGGCATTTCAATGTTCATCAAAAATGAGTGCATTGAACATTCTTGTAAGCCACTCCAACAGGATGCAGTTTGAATGCCATGTTAAAATGGAGAGAGAAAAAAAATATCCCCTTCAAATGTATTGCGCACAATACATATTGTGCTGAAATGTTTAAAAACATTCACAAGATTAAATGCAAATTTATTGAACTTGCAGTTTAAATACAAGTCAGCTGCGAACTTTGGCAGTGATTTTTTTTTTCTTACCAATAGGGGGAGTTCGAGTACGACTAGTTGTTAGAAAACCACTCAAGGGTTGACTGCAGTTATACTTGAAGCCTTTTGCCCCGATGAGGGACCGAGCCCTTCAGGAAATCGTGAAACACCATAATTTAATGCCCCTCTCAAGATGTTTATCAATAACTGCTTATATTAATTGTTTAATTAGTAAATATACCACAAACTATCATCCTAAAGTACTAACATTGCAAACCCATTTGATAATATGACCTTTAAAAATAAATACTTTATAGATGATTTTATTAAAAAAAAAATAATAGTCATAATAGTGTATCCAAAGTGTGTGTACAGCAAAAACTCTCCATAACAACCCAGGCTAAACTTAGTTTCTCCCTTGACACACAAAGCGTGCATCTCAGTTGATGTGTATCACTTTGGCATATATCTTTGGACTAACGTCTTGTGTTCGTGAATAGCGATCCTCAAACGTGCCGGGGGTGGGGTGGGGTGGGGGGTGGAGTTGCTCATCAAGTCTGTTCACAATCTTTTTTAGTTAGGCTGCTTACAAACAAAAGGGCTCATTAGGGTCGTCACTGCTCTGTTTTAAACCACACAATGACAGGAGAAAATGTGGAAAATAAAGAAGCCAAACCAGTGATTGTACGGGTTTAAAAAAAAAAAAAAATCGAAACCAACTCATGCCCCATGGGCCATAACCAGCCTGCCAGAGCATGGATCCAACTGGACATAATATTTTAAAAATATCCTGTATTACTAAAAGAAAAAGTAAAAAAAGGTCCCAACGCAGCTCTCCATTTATTTTCTGTTGCACTTGCCCTCGTTAGGGTCACATGAATGCTCAAAATGCATAATGCAAGTTTTTAAAATAGTTGTATCAGGACCAAAACGTATCAAATTACATCATGTATTACTTTAACCTTCCTTTTACAACATTAACATTCCTGGGTCAATATGACCCGTCGTTGGAAAAGTGAAAAAAAATCACCTCACTTTGCATTTTCAACATTATGTTGACACTTTGTAAGCCACGATTTTTTTTTTTTTTTAAAGACAGAATCATTTGCAGTTGGTTAATTTTACCACCAATATGACAGAAGGTTGGAGTGGGTCAGTTTGACCTTTTAGGTCAGAAACAGGTGGGAGTGAGGTGGGGGTAGAATCCTCATCAACATTGTTGGACAACAGTGTTAACTCAGTTATTCTCAATTTTTGTCAATGTTTTTTTGTTGCTTCCATCTATTCAGCCACCAGACTTCTTTTAAAAAAACAGCTTTGCAATGGGTCAATTTGACCCATTACCCTTAAATGTCAGAAATGGAAAAAAAAAAAAATCTCATTCACTCCATTACTCATCACCGCAATCACGATGTATAGTTGAAATGTTAGCGTTAATGCTAATCCATGTCCCGCGATGGCTCGACGCACACAAAAACGTGATTTGCACATTTCTTATTGTTGCTTTAATATCTGTGGCCTATAACTGATGCTTGCGGCGTTGCCTACTTGTCACGTGTCGTGCACTACCAAACCGCTCGGTGGCGCAAAACATTTCTTGTACATGTCGGGGATGAAGCTCCCCTGTCGCCACAGATCTATAACGGAACATTAAATGGTGTCACTTGCCTTAACCGTGAACGCTTCCAGTGTGGTTTATATATGAATCGGACTGACCCGCTCAGGTATTTTCAAGAGAAGGGAGTGCCTTTGCCTTTCATGGGATTGTGACACTGAATTGTTGGACGCTGCAACATACTATGTTATCGAAAGAACAACAAAAGCTAAAGTGACGCAACTGGAATGTGTTGATGGAGGGTTACGCCTTAACCCTTTGCTGCAAAAAAAAAAAAAAAAGTTTCACTGTATGTTTGCAAAAACAAACACACAAAAAAAGTACTTTTTTTTTTTTTTTTTAATTGGGGTGTGGAATTTTTCTGCCTTTATTTTTTTCGTCTACAAAACACTACTGCCTTTATCATCCTGCAAACACCCCTCCCATGTTCCCTCTCCCGTCATGTGCACCGTGGGTCATCTTCAGCGGGTGAGTAGAATGACTTTACTCCATTTTTACTACAAAGACTTCATAGTGAACTTTCTGAAAAGCCATTTAACTAGCCAGTGCAGATGACGTATGAATCCCTCATCGAATGTGTCATTTCAGTCAGACTGTGTCGTGCATGAACCGCCATGACCTCCTCTTCCTCCGTCCTTTCTCTTACTCACAAAGGTGTCGATGTCCCGCCCGGATGCCTTCTTCACGTACGTTGTGGCGCAAGAGGATGAGTAAGGAGGGAGAGGGGTGGAGGGGGGCACGTCGAGGTAAAGATGAAGTGAGTAAGAATGCGAATGAAAGAACCAGTTTTAAACTTGCTTTTAATCCAAGCGACAAATCAAAAGCTGGCATTGGAGAAGTTGCCAACACGTAACATTCAAATATGTGTGTGCGTGTGCGTGTGTGGTAGGAGGGGTGTGCCCTCAGCCTCTGAGCACTACTTAAAAGAGGTGTGAACATGCAACTCGTCTCAGAAACGCCGCAAAGCCTTCAGGAAAAGAAAGACAATTTCTTCTTCTTCCTTCTCCCACGCGCAACGTTTTTTAATTTTTTTTTTTTTTTTGTGTGTCCCACTTTGTCTGCCACTGAGTCGAGTGAGTCGCTGTACCATACCTTCATTTTGTAGTTTGTGGGAACTGTTGGGCCTTTTGGTGATGACTTGCATTCAACCTTACTTTTTACGTGCATGATATTTTCACTTTGTGTGTCGTGTCAATTGCCATGCCAAGTGATTACGTAAGCCCAACATGCTAGCACGACTTCCAGTGGTAACTGAAGAGCCACTCGCTGGCGCCAAAGAGAAAAAAACAAAACAAAACAACAAATGCTATTTGTAATTTTGGGCATAATGATTCACACTCGTGAACTTGTTACCGGTGGATTTGTCTGTCATTCATTTGGTAAAAAGAAAAATTACTGATGTGGCACTTGCCCTAAAAAGATGGCAAACTGTTAATTTGTCAGTTTCTTGAAAAAAGCAGATCAACTTGGTGCTGTACTTTCATCCGTCCATTCATTTTCTAATCCGCTTGTCCTCACAAGGGTCGCGTGTGGGGTGCTGGAGCTTATCCCAGCTGTCTTCGGGCAGTAGGCGGGGGACACCCTGAACCGGTTGCCAAGCAATCGCTGGGCACACATAGACAAACGACCATTTGCGCTCACAATCACACTTTGGGACAATTTAGAGTGTGCCATTAGCCTGCTATGCATGTTTTTGCAATGTAGAAGGACACCGGAGTACCCAGAGAACACCTATGCAGGCACAGGAAGGACATGCAAACTCCATACAGGGAGGCCGGAGCTGGAATCGAACCCTGCACCTCTGCACTGTGAGGCAGATTTGCTAATCAGTTGTCCACCGTGTCGCCCGTGCTGTGCTTTCCTAGAACGAAACAAAATATTGGTTTTAACCTTTCCTAAGAAACACTATTGTGGTTGCACTTTTCGTAAAGGAAAACAAAATGATCTTGTTGATGCAGCCCTTTCCTAAAAAGAAATCAAACTCCTCAATATGCGCCGAAAAGTATCCGACAAATGATGACAGATGTATTTTTTTTCTCATTTCGTCATGAATCAAAACAAGAGAAAAGCACCCTTTTCATCTTTCTTCCTCATCTTGTTCTGAATAGCAAGGCCCGTTCTTGTGTCCCGCCGATTTCCGCTTCTACGGTTATCCAAAGTGTGCCACTTTTAGGCTACTTGACTTTGTACGTTTGTTGGCACCGCTGCTTTGAATTAAATCCGCGGCGAGCACACAACAAGCACAATGTGTAATCTTTGCAACGCTGGCAAGCCTTTAAGCGCAACATTCCAAAAATGAATGTTCCCTTTTGTTTGTGCCAGCCCTCCTCAACAAGAAGCAGCCCGCAGGCAAAGCAGGTCACAAGTGGGCCTGGTTGCATCCCGTAGGAAGCCATATTGGATTGTTTGTACTTTTTTTTGTTGTTGTTTGTATGTCGGATGATCTTCATTCAAGGAATTTTCTGCGCTCAAGGCTTCTGGTTGGCTGGAATGTTGCGCGCCAGGTGACGGAATCTGCTTGGTGAACGCTTAACATGCACAGAATATCGCTGCGCTACACCGACAACATTTTTTGGGGTATTATGCTGCTGCATTCAATGGCTTTTTTGTTGTTGTTTGTTTGTTTGGGCGGATGCAGACTGTAATCTTCCCAACGTGCGGCATCACTGTGCACCACTAAATCCAGCGAACATTGTTGCCGCGGCAGGTGCCAAGAGTGGCTTACGTTTTCACTTGTGTGCACGAGGGGGCCGCTCTGCAGGAAACATACACACTGAGTCTTCCCTGCTTGTGGTGGCCGGTGAAACGTGAGCCAAGGCACGTTTTATATGCAGAAGATCTTACAACACACTACCCATTTATTTATTTATTATGGAAAGATATATATACAGTGGCGGTCCAGTAGTTAGCGCGTTGACCTCACAGTGCAGAGGTCGTGGGTTCACTTCCGCCTCCGATCTTCCTTTGTGGAGTTTGAATGTTGCCTGCGCGGGTTTTCACCGGGTATTTCGGTTTCCTCCCACATTCCAAAAACATGCATGGCAGGCTGATTGGACAATCAAAATTGTCCCTCGGTGTGAGTGTGAGCGCGGATGGTTGTTCGTCCTGCGATTGGCTAGCAACCGGTTCAGGGTGTCCCCCGCCTACTGCCCGAAGACGGCTGGGATAGGCTCCAGCACCCCCTGCAACCTTTGTGAGGATAAGCGGATCAGAAAATGGATGGATGGATGGTATATACGGTTCACTTAAATTATGGTGATCATCTCGTCTCAGTTGAACACAAAGTTATGATTCTGTTGGATAAATGGCAACCTATGGATGCACATCTTAATTGCGCTTTCTGCCATTGAGTGATGAGCATCCTCCGTCATTCACTGAAAAATTCCAAAGTATTACTTTGGCACCGTTTTGTGACATCTTGGTGTCGAGGAACTATGTCGATCTGAGTGGGAGGAGCTTCATTTAGCCAGGCCACCCGGTCAAAAGAGAAAAGCAATGCCGTTGCCTGCCGATGCAAAACCAGAGACAGGTTTATTTATTTATTGTAATTTTTTTGGGGGTGGGGGGGGCAATTATTTGTTTTTATTATTATTACCATGAATGACTTTTATTATAGAAATAAAGTGGTACTCTCATAGTCTTAAAAATATATTATGTTAGATTTTTCCTAAAACAAAGGCCTGGAATGTCATTTGAAAATTATCTTTAATTCCAATGTAATCCTTTCATCTACAACAGACCTAATAATCAAAGGCTGGGTTAGCGATTAGTATTGAATAAATACCCACAAAAAATATCTTCAAACATTGAAACCTATTTGCCTTCAAAATGTTTCATTTGGCTTCATTGACTTTGTCCTCGCCAAGCCATTCCGAGTGTGAATTATGCAGCTTGTCAAAAGAAGATTGTCATCTTTTTGCGCCTATCTCGGCTGTTCATCGGGTTGTTGTGGATTTATTTATTTTTTTGGGGGACCCATTGTTAAAGGGTACGCAGCCAGTCGGTATAGCGGCGTGAAGCACTCGAGATTCAAGGGAGGTGTTTTCTTCACTGTCTGTCGGTCTCTCTGCCTGTCTGTCTGCTTGCAGCCTACTCATTGTCCGGATGCCATTTTCATATGAATGCAGCGCAAGCCCATTGTTGGCGCGTCGCTTTTTTTTTCTCCTTTCCTTCAAAGCGCCGCTGTTGGCGAGGCAGTGCACATCACAGCTCAGTAATGAAGTGCTGCTTCCATCAATGAAAATGCAATCTGGGATTTCACTCGATTGAATTATGGTTTATATTCACTTCATGTGACAGTTGCCGTGGTAATGAAAGCAAAAGAGGGTGGGGTGAGCAGTGGCTTACTTTGCGCGAGACAGGATTGCCTCTTGAAATCAGGCCGATTTCGACAGGGACAGAAAAAGTGTGATGTCATTGTTTTTGACGGAAGCATGCCATGGATAAATAATTGAGACATAAAGTTTTGAATTGTAAAATAAATAAAAGCATGTACAACAACATATAAATTTATATGAGATTTAGAAGAGTGCTCCTGTAAAAACAATTGGGTGAATACAAAATTTCAAGGCAACCTTGATAAAATTTTAATTTGGGCAATTCAACGAAATATTTCTAGTTTTGCTCATATGAAAATTGACTTTCCCGCGTTTTCAACAAAGTATTGCTCGGAGTTTGTAGAACCAACTTGAAGATATGTAGAAGTAAAAACTACTCAGCAAACTTGCTTGCTTTGTTGTGCTAATGAACATTTTTGCTGTAAAGGTCAATAATGTATTTTTTAAGTTGTTCCAATGTAAATGACTGTTTTAGCCCGCAAAAATGACCCTTTTTTTTTAACAATGTAGTGTGAGTTAATTTTGAAAGTAAACACATACAGAGTTGTAAATCAAAGCACACGCTCACTTCCTCACCGTTTTTTTCCGCTCATCAATCAAAGTTGACATTATTGAACCAGATCTCGAGACCCTTTGATGAGATCACCGCACTAATTTAGTATTTGCCGCTTCTGATCACTCGGGAACAACACTGGGGATGAAAGAAAAACTATTACAATCTTGAGTAGTTTTTTTTTTTTTTTTTTTGGACCCCGTGGTGTAGTATGGAGTCGGTAAACACGCTCACGATGATGACTGATAAACATTTGTTTCACGTTCTCTCCCGTTTGCATGTTCTCTCCCGTGCCTGCGTGGGTTTTCTGCGGGTATTCAGGTTTCCTCCCACATTCCAAAAACATGCATGGCAGGCTAATGGAACACTCAAAATTATCCCTTGGAATGACTGCAAGCATGAATGGTCGTTCGTCTCTGTGTGCCCTGCGATTGGCTGGCAACCAGTTCAGGGTGTAACCCAACTATTGCCTGAAGACGGCTGGGATGGGCTCCAGCACACCCGCGACCCTTGCGAGGATAAATGGTTCAGATAATGGAATGAATGGATGAACCAGAAATTTCACTTTGCTTCTGCAAAGACAAACACTCATAGTGTGTGCTGAGACAATGAAATTAATCCATTTTCTAATTGAATCAAGAAACGTTTTTTTTTTTTTTTTGTGTCACAGTGGGTGCATTGATACAATATTGTACAGAACAAGCCTGGGGAGACTGAAAGATTACTGTAATGAGCAGACAAAAGGATGTAATTATAAGACTGCTGTGACAAATCTTTTTCGCATGTTCTTTCCAATCCTACTTAAACGCGTTCATAATTTCCGTCTTAACGCCACAGGTTATGGTTGAAGGATACTTAAATTTTTTTTCTTTTTTTTTAAACCCACTTCCCCCCTGCGGTGGCTGCTGTTGGCGGATTTTAGTGCAATGGGCATGAAGAGGAGGAGGAGGGGGAAGCAAGGCTGTCAGGAAACAAAAGGCTGATAGTGCTAATTAAAAGTGAGTCATCGCTAATTTTGTTCTAAAGCTACATCTGAGCGGCGTTTTAATCAGAAGGCTTAAGAGGCGGATTGGAGTCCGTGGTCGGGCCAGGTTCTAAGATCAATCAGTGGAGGTGTTGAACGTTTAACTTAAGACTGGATTTACACTGCGGCTCTAATTATGATTTAATGTCTGAATCATTTTTCTTTTGGGGGGGGACTATATTACCATCTATATTTCACGTGGCACACATCCAATGCAACGCATTAAAACTCCGCAAGCGACAACAGGACAGTAAATAATGAGACGTAAATAATATAATGAAGAAATATTAGGAAGCCCGGTGGTCCAGTGGTTAGTGCGTCGACCTCACAGTGCAGAGGTACCGGGTTTTCAGAGGTCAAGGGTTAGTTTCCGTCTCCGGCCTTCCGGTGTGGCATTTGCATGTTCTCCCCGTGCCTGTGTGGGTTTTCTCCGGGTATTCTGGTTTCCTCCCACATTCCAAAAACATGCATGGCAGGCTGATTGAACACTCAAAATTGTCCCTAGTTGTGAGTGTGAGCGCGGATGGTTGTTCGTCTCTGTGTGCCCTGCGATTGGCTGGCACCCGGTTCAGGGTGTCCCTTACCTACTGCCCGAAGACGGCTGGGATAGGCACGACTCCAGAAAATGGATGGCTGGATGGACATTCAAAGTAATATTAAATGGGAGTTGGCACACACCTGCCACCATTTACAGTACCTCTGATTAACCCCAATTAAAATTCGGCAGTTCTACTGGCCCCCCACTGACATTTTATTGTCTGTGAGCAAAAACCTGGAGGTTTTGTTTTGTACTTTTTGTACACAATACCTTCCACACTCATGCACCCACTTCTCGATTGTTAATTTGTTCAGGTTTTTGGTCACATTGATGGTGGAAAATTTTTCAAAATGATTGTTTTTGGGTTTTTTTTAAATATCATAAGAACATGGCAATAAAACAGGCGTATGCTTACTTTTTATTTCCACTACATGTGCAAGACATTCAGTACGTTTCTTAACTTTCAAGTTTCAAATTACCGTGGAAAAATTACTCTGCAAATCATGAGTCCGGTTATCCAATTTTTTCTCAGGATGCCCGCGGAGACGCACTCCTTTCGAAACATGTCCGCCGTGGGTCGATTCCCAAGCGTCAGTTTCACCGCGGTGGACGAGGACACCGAGGAGGCCTCCGAGGAGCCCCCCAAGGAGGCCAAAGACACTGCGTGCCGGCGGTGGCTGCGCCGCGTGGGTCAGTGCTGCTGCGCCGAGACCGATGACGAAATCGCCAACACACTAGTGACGAACCTGGAAGACGTCAAAGACCACGGGGAGCCCGGCAAAACGCCTGCGCCGGGCGATAGCGAGCTCAGAGGTACAAACCTGGCAAGGTCGCCGGATTGTCCATTGTCTATTGTCTCCTCCTTTGCTTCCCAACCTTCATTCAGCAATGGCATACTGTATGAATTACCGTCAAATATCCCCAAGCACACCATTAAACAAAATGTCAGGAAAAAAAATATGGCGTGGGCCAGGGACAGAGCCCTGCAGCAAATCAGTGAAAATCCCCAAATGTTGGCAAATTGCCTAAGGATGCTAGACAGTATCAGCAAAGCACTACTTTTGTCTAAATTAAACTCTTCAGCTCACTTCAACATACTGTGTTAGCCCCATAATGGTGGAAAAGCACTACATTTGTCTAAATGGCGTTCTTCAACTCACTTCTACATTTTTATTCTTGACTCTATTCTTTGTATTTTAAATCAATCTTGCTACTTTGGTCACAAGATTGACTTTTTTCTAAATGAAGCTCTTAAACTCACATTATCAACATTCCTAAGCACCAAGATGACACCGGAGTAATGCTTTGGCCGTGAGCATAAAAACAGGAAATAGGTTGGGTTTCATGATATTCCTTTACAGTGAACCAAATTATTTTTGGGGTTCGGCATTTGTTAATTCAACCTTTGGTGGGAGAACTAACATCCGCTGATTTTGAGCGGAATCTTGGGATCCAGGGAGCTATGGTAGGGTGACTTGAGGAGCTTCATGGAGATGAAAGTAGTGCTTTTCCACCCGCTTGTAGCATCTTTGTCCCAAGGAATTATTTAAAAGAGCATTTGACTCTTGAGTCTAAACCTCACTCTTATGGCACCTTGGTGCCAAATCACTGTGTTGAAGTGAGTTGAGGAACCACATTCAGCCAAAAATAGTGCATTGCTGCTATCGTGTGACATCTTTGGGCATCTTTGGGGGGTGGGAGCAGGGTGTTCGTTGACTCCCATGTCACTCAAGTTACACATACTACAGTGTAAAGCATGAGGAGGGTGACCCCAAGTGGACAAACATCGTACCTGCACATCATATGCATATTTTGTATTGGTCATATATGTAAAGTTTATGGAATATGGAATGTAGCCCCTGGGATAAACGAGTACCGTATTCTGTTCAGTGGTTGATTGTCCCCTCTGCCATGTAGTGGAAGAACATTGAATTGTTCTGTGTCTGACCTGTCGCTATACGTCGCCGCATAGTTAGATGAACAAATGATGCAATTACGGGAAAGTGGATATTTTCCTGTGGCACACCTGATCTCTCAATGGTTGGAAATCCCCGGTCGACTCTCATCTGCCTGTGTGCTCGGCTTTCACAGAGTTGCCCCTCAAGGTGAAATCAATCGACTTGATGAGGAGCAAAACGGGAGCCGAGCGCCTGGCGCACCGCACGCACCTCTACCAATGCGACGACTTCATCATCCGGAGAGGGCAGACATTCCACATGTGGCTCACCCTCTCGCGACCGTTCCGGCCCGACGCGGACAAACTTCACCTGGAATTAAAAACGGGTTAGTCAAGTGTTTGTGATTCACAGCACTGTATCTGTATTCATCATGAAGTGGAGGAAGAGTAAAACGTCTGCCTTGGCCACCGGGGGGCAGTATAACACATCTCATATATTCACATTATCACTATTCTCACAGAATTAGTAAAATGCGATGATGTCAGGCTTTTGTCCCTAGAGGACAAAGAATATGTGCTTGTGATATTGTATATCTACACGTGCTACTCCGTCGTTTGTATTCAAACATCTTGCTTAAAGAGTTCCGACATCACGACCATAGATGCTAATCATTCGCACGTCAATGACTAGCATTAGGTTAGTGAGCCTTTTCTTTAGGCAGTTATTTGGTTGTTGTAACAAAACACGAGGAGTTGTCTTTGTTTTAAGTTTAATTTGACGGTAAACTTCAACCGCAAGTGGCGGTTCAACAACTCGAAGCCTCTGTTTGGAACACTTGTTCGATAATTGCCAAAGTGCTGCTTATTTTGAAGTGAGTCACTCCAATTTCAGGCGCCACCGTACTCAAGTAAAATACAGATAACGGGGAAAAAAAATCTACTTATGTCGAGTAAAATAAATAAATAAATAAAAAATTCGCTTCATTACTTCCTATCGCTGGCCACATCCTCTCCCGAGGCATGAGTGGGAATTCTAATTCCATGTGTGAGAATTGCCCCTACATTGGGCCGCCTTCTTGTCTAAAAATGGCAGCCGTTAAATCGCAAAAGAACGCCAACAGGTTTCGGATTTGGCGAGTGAAATAACGATGTGTTGCTGCAATTTCTTCCACGAGATGGGAAGGGGCAGATTGACAAAAAGAGAGCTAGAGAGCGATGGAAGAAAGGAAGGGTGAGTTGGTGGTGGGGTGTGGGGGGAATTTTTGGGCTACTATTGCTATGGCAACCGCTCTTGGTTGCTACGTTCCGGATAGAGAGCCGATTCCGAGCGCTGGGTCCTGAGAAATCCCTCCGAGTGACAATCCGCTGTCGCACTTGCCTCAGATGCAGTGGTGGCCTCCTGTTTACCCGACTCGCGCTTATCGCCTGGAGATGTCGCGACAGGGGCCCCCCGTCTACATCCAGCAATTAGAGCTGCATGTGACGCTTGGCTGCGAGACTTAACCGGAGTTGGTGTGCATCCGTATTTGGAACCCACGATGCACGGAACCCTTGAAATGCATCGAGTTGAACAAGACCTCCGCCAAGGCTCTTTTCATTTAATCTTGTTTTGAATCATGATTTCGTCGCATCTGTAAAGCGCTCTTGATTTTCCTTGGGTATGAATGGTGCTGTACAAATAGACATTCTTTATATTGTTTTTTTTTTTTTTTTCCGGGCGCCAATATATGGAGAAAAACATATTGGAGATTTTTTCTCCCCCCCACCCCCCACCCCCTTTTTTTCAATGCAGCTATTATGGGCAGCAATTAGATGCAGATTTTCATAATTCACAGGCCAATCTGGTGCCTATTGCCACTTATCCACTGTATTTACAATGTGATGACTCCAACCCCAAAAGAAAGTGGGACATCCATGTATAATGCAGGTTGATGTATAAAAGCACAAATTAATCAATTCAAAGCACAACCTGCTCAGCCAAGGCAATTAGTCTCTTGTTTTTTTTTTTTTTTGTGCGGATGAAAAGGGAACGACTATTGAAGGACACATTTTCCACTGTCCCAGCCCGTTTGATGTGACAGCACAAAGACGCATCCAGCTGGCAAATAATGGCGCGCCCGACATCTGAAAGGCGTTTGACTGCTGATGTCTTCACGTGAAGCCGAGCACAAACAGCACCAGTCAAAACAACAAACTGCGCTGACTTTTCACACATTTGAGTGAAATCTCAACCATTTGGAGCCCATTCGACTTGACTCGGGTGATTTGTGCAATCTGCCAGTGGCGGGATCTTAGGCTGCCATTGAAAAGGAAACAAATAAAAAATCCACGTGGTGTGAAAATATACAAATTGCAGCACACTCGGACCATTCTGTTTTTCTTCTGATGTCACCTGTTGCGTGAATGAAAACGAGTGCTGGTAAAAAGTGAAATGAGACATTGTCCATCCCACCTGTGTCCTTGCAGCCACAAACCACACAGTAATTTATCTTTTTTTTTTTTTTTTTTACATTGGCTATCAAGTTTGAATCTGAAACATTAGTTTCACAGTTTTTACCCAGCACAGTGTTTTTTTTCCAAGTTACAAAACGCCTCAACAGGAAAATATTGCCCTTTGTTACGAAAGAACTTTCAAGATACGAATATATGCTGATGTTTGCCATGGACGTTTTCGAAGGATAGTTAAAGCCGACAAAAGCAAACGTCCTTGGATCAGTTCTTTACAAAACGCCAGGCAAAAACCACTTGTGAGAGAGAACATGGACAAAAGAGAAAAAAAAAACGATGAGGACGCAGTTAAAAGTGAAATGATCATTTTTATTCTTGACTCTATTCTTTGTATTTTAAATCATTTATTGTGCAATCTACTTGTAACATGTATTTGTTACATATTTTGATGCATTCTATGCTTTCGAAAACATTTATGTCTGAATTTTGGGGGGGCTTGGAACAGATAAGGGTATTTACATGGAAAACGCATCTCTACTGAGAAAATTTTCTCATGAAGAAATTTCTTCCAGAACCAATTAATTTCATAATTAGAGGTACCGCTGTAGTTTCATTTTAGTGCCCAGTTCTTAGTTTACTAACTGGATTTTCTGTTCAACTATTCTGAAGCATATTTTGACATTATTCATCTGCAGCTCTTCGTCTGATTTGCCATTTGCCATAACAAGTGATAGTTTCTTTTATAATAACCACATTTCTTGGTCGAATAATTTGTAGGGTCTTGTTTGATGCAAACTAGAATAACGGCAATGGAGAGGGGAATTAAATCATGAGATACTTCCAGTCCAAGCAAACTGAGGACTGAGGTCGGAATGCAGGTGTGGCAGCCGAATAAATACACTTTGCGAACAGCGGCATGCTAATCTGTGAGGCGTAGCAAGACACGTTCACGTCTGCCTGCCTCTGCTTTTCCCCCCCTCAGGGCCTCTGCCAACGGTGTCAAAGGGAACCCACGTCATTATCCCCCTGGTGGACGAGCTGCAGGACAACCGCTGGCAGGCCGCCCCTGTGGAGTTGGACGGCGCCAGGATGAAGCTGTCTATCAACTCCTCGGCCAGCGCTCCCGTCGGCCGCTATCGCCTCCAGGTGGAAACGGAGTGTCCGAGTGGACGTGCTATTTCTGCACATGACCCGGCTAATGACATCTATGTGCTGTTCAACCCCTGGTGTGACGGTAAAAAAAACACACAAAAAAACACGAACAATCAGCAACTGTATTAGTCTTGTGTCCCTGCTGGGTTTCTGTCAGGGCATCCACACTGCAGTGGTTCTGAAACTCAGGTTTGGGGAAAATGTTTTTTTTTTTTTTAAAAAAAGTGTATACCACCATGATGGGGGAAACCGGACCAATGAAATGTTAGTTTAATAGCATAATTGTCAAAGTCTTTTCGGAACATTTTCAGAAAACAAGAAAAAGCACAACTAATACAAACCTAACAAACAACAACAAAAAAAAAAGCAAACAAAAAGAGTCCAGTTCCCTGCATGTTGTTTTTTGGTTCTTTTTCAAAAATAGGCATATTATCACATGAAAAAAAACAACTTTTTTTCAAGAAAAAAAGTGCACATTAATGTAATACAAAAGTTTAATACTAGATTGTTTTTTTGAGATTGTAGTCCGATTTTTTTTAGCCAATAAAGGCGTCTATTCAAGAATAAAAGGCATAACGTTACAAGAAAATAGTACCGTATTGTGTTTTTGACATTAACTTGTTAAAATATGATATATAATATTATTCCCATGTTAAAAAGTTACTTTTTTTATTGCGACTTTATCGTGGGAAAAAAATGCTACTTTATTCTGATGAGACTTTAACATTTTTGTCCTGGCAAAATTTCTTTGTTCTTCTTAATTACGGAATTTTTCTCTCTCCCGAAAAAAATAGATAAATAATTCGAACATTAAAAGATTCCCCCCCCCCCAAAAAAAAATCTGAACTTGTTATAGTAATTTATTTTTCTTGAACGAAGTGAATGCACGGTTCTATTTTCCTTGTGTCAGACGACGCAGTGTTCATGGACGCTGAAGACGAGCGTCAGGAGTACATCCTCAACGACGTGGGGCGCATCTATTACGGCACGCAGGATCAAATTGCTGTCCGGACGTGGGACTACGGACAGGTGAGGAATGTGTGATCAATAATTTAAAGCGCACGTTGACAGGTTTTGCCCTTGTTTTGGTTTTCAGTTTGACGAAGGCATACTGGCCGCGTGTCTATTCGTCCTGGAAAAAAGTGGAACTCCTCCATCTGGGTGGGGGGACCCTGTCAATGTGGTGCGAGTCGTGTCAGGCATGGTGAGAAATTGGAATTTTTTGGTCTATTATATCCGAGCCCTCCTATTAACCTTGGGGTCAATTTGACCCTATTCAATTTTTATTGTTAAAAAAAATAAAAGTTGACTTTTTTTTTTTTTTTTTGCTCCATATTTCATGACGTTTCCCTCATTTGATGGAGGCAATCGATTAAGCATAAAATGATCATGATTTTTTTTTCAATGTCCTAACCACATATTGCCCGCATTGGTGATCCTCGGGTCAATTTGACCCCAAGCTGCTTTAGCTGCAAAAAATTTTCAGAAAGATTTTCAAGAGCCTAACTCCAAAACAGAAATGTTGACCTGATGGTGGCGCTACAGGAAAAAAGGTCATTTCATAACCAACACCAATAGATTTCATCCTCTTATGGAAAAGATTAGTACAAAAACTTTTTAAGATACATTAATTCTAATTTAATGTTTGACCGGATGGTGGCGCTAAAGGACAGCTCAACTCAATTATCATGTTTATTATCAAGAGGGTATTTATGCATTCAACAAATAAGCAAAGTACTTGAAACAAAAAACAGGTCAACAAATTAATGTACATTTTCTGGAGCCATTTATCCCTGGAGTCAAATTGACCCCATAGATTAAAATTTGTTCGTAATATTTGAAGATAAGAGGAAGGCTCGCTCACACAAAAACCTTTCTACACGCCGTCAGACCTATTATTAGATTATTTTGACAAATGCTTGCAATACTCTATAACCTTCATGTACAATTTTTTGGGAATCAGATTTATAGTAGTCATAGTTCAACCTGTGCAACGTTCTGGTGTGTGTCAGGTGTAATTGGATGGCTTGGTGATGAAGTGCTGCCTCTTTGAGCGAAAATAGTCCATGCTTTTTCTGTCTTTGTGGGAGCTCGCTTTTTCTTCAGCGCTACCTTGTCGCAAAGTCAAACTTAGCAGTTGAGGGCATGGCGGAGTAGTGTACGTTTGCAAGAGACGAAAAATGCTGCCTTGAAGCAGACTGATTAAATATACTCTCTAATTAAGCTGCAAAATAATGTTATTCTTGATTCTGAGCAAACTATAATGGCCATATGTTGTTTTTTTTCCTTCAATTTTTGATGAGCTAAACTGAAAGATCTAAGACTTTTTCCAATTTCATAAAAGGCCGATTCAATCTGTCTGAATCGGTGTTAGCGAGCACTTCTCCTGTGGCATATGTAGATGCCTGACTCGACTGCACGATTATTGCGGTGGGCCGTTTAGACCCCCGCACACTCTGCCATGCTCCCGAGTCTGATTAGGACCCGACCAGCGCACCAAATGACATTAGGCTTGTATAGTTGTACCACAAACTTCATCCACTATTCCATCCGCAAGTACATACGAATTTATAAATATGGTTAAGTGTTGATGTAAAACACAATATGTGTTCTTGTACAGCATATAGTATGTATTTCTATCACTTGGCGGTGCATGGTGGGCAGCTGTGTATCTCTCCCTTACGACCTGGAAAGGAATTTTTCCCCTGTGTGAAAGTTTCTGTTTATTTTGATTGGTTGCCACAATGTGCAACTGCGATTTTGACTCGCCGCAAAACCAGTGGCCAAAACTGGACCACGAAAAATTTTGTGGCGGAAACCTGCACGCTCCGCGAATGTTTGCTATTTTCATTCCTTGTTTGTCACAGGCATGTTATGAATAAAACTGGGAATCGTTTTTAATTGTATGCATAATGTGTCTCCTTCGACCTCAAATGATTTGCTGTCATCATTGACTGTAGATCAACTCTCGCGATGACCAAGGTGTTGTGGAGGGAAACTGGTCGGGGAATTACATTCAAGGAACATGTCCGACTGTCTGGAGCGGAAGTATGGAAATACTGACGCAATACCACAAAAACAACGGCACCCCCGTCAAGTACGGCCAGTGCTGGATCTTTGCCGGTGTTGTCACCACAGGTGCGTTACGATGCTCACCTATTCGCAGTTCGGCATTCGCCTACTCCCACATTTTTTGGAACATGGTTAAAACAGCTCTGCATGATGCACTTTTGAGTCCAGCATGTGTCGCCACTCCCTCTGCTAGTTAGCTAACCATGCTAAAAACGTTAGCAAAAATGATAGTCCTCTGCAGTGGCCGCTGAAGAGCGCCTCATTGTGAGCCACGAGTGCATGCTGAAGAGCCGAAGAACAAGGAAATAACTAAAGAAATTCTCAGAAAGTCTGACTTGACAGTCAGCATGTGAACTGGGGCTTCGAGGTAAGGTGGCCTCTTTAGAGAGCCTCATTGTTCGCTGCAAGTGTACAAACATTATTATTTTTTTTTTTTAAAGACTCATGTTGCCCCTTTTCCATTCAAAAATGACGTGGTGCTCGTTCAGTGCCAGAGCAAGTTCTGTGCTTAGTTGGTGCTTAACACGTTCTTTTAAGAAGAACGTGTTTGGTTTTCCACCGGCAAACTGCAAAGTAGGAGCTATGTCATTGTAAAGTGTCCAAACGTCACAAGCGCGATGGAAAAAGGGTCACATGACTACCTGCTTGTGGACCCAGGCTGTGTGCAGGTGTGGCCGCTATGGAGAAAATGCCGAAGTGACCTGGTGGGATATTTTTCAGCCACCGGAGGCTTTAAGCGGATAGATTTCTGCGGCTCAAACATGATGCTACACAAAGTAGCATCCGTTTTTCCAGGTCGAAGTAGAGGTATTTGATTGGCAATTTAGGGTAGGGCTCGACTGATTAATGGGCCGGCTGGTTTTTAGCTTATTTTAAAATTGGCATCAAACGCAGGCTGGAATGAATTCATGGAATTTCTCATTCCGTTCAATGGCTCAAGGTAATATGAAATCCAAGTGATTTGAGTCGGAACCAATTAAACTTGCGAGTCAAGGTACCGCTGTACTTTTCATTTTTCATTTCAAGCAGCGTTGCTTTGACCGAAGCAAATGTCGTGACTTTTATGTGCTGTGCAGTGTTGAGGTGTTTGGGCCTTCCCAGCCGAACGGTGACCAATTACAGCTCAGCCCATGACACCGACGTCTCCTTGACAACCGATGTGTACCTGGACGAGGACCTGCAGCCCTTGGCTCATCTGAATTCGGACTCCGTCTGGTGTGTGCGCTCGCCATCCTCGCCGTGCTGTGTTGTTGCTCTTCTTACTCATCGTGACACATCAGTTCATCCAAGTGGAAATCGATAATTTGTGCAGAGCCCAAAAGTGATATATGAATAAATATATCTTGGGGAAAAAAAAAAGAAGAAAAAAAACAGCGCGAGTGATATTGGCTTCATGTGAGCCTTGCGACCAGAATGATGACTTACATTCTGGTGTCATCATGGCGGAATAGTTAAATTGAGTTCTGTGACGCGGTCGTGACTGAAATAAATTGATCCAAGTCGCCACTTCGCGTTTGCGGTGATGAATGTGCACCCAAAAAAAAACAACCAAAAAAAATTTAAGAGTTCCATTAGAGTGTCAACATTGTATGACCAGGCACAGAAGTAAACAATAATAAATCATACGAATATTGATGGTTGAATGTTATTTAGTTGGCCCAGACTGACTCTCGCGCTCCAAGCGAATTAAATGCCCTCATTCCTTATTTAGGATCTGCGCACCTCGACTGTGTCATTGTATTCTTTTTAACCTAATAACCCATTTCATGGCAGCTGAAACTCATCAGTGTGGGCCGTTTTCTATTTGGCGCAGGATCCAAATAACCCAGCAGTGGCTCGGTGCATTTTGGACCCAGCACTGGGTTAGTTATTTCATCCACTTTGGGTCACTTTTGAGCCAATAGTTTTAAGAGTGTAGGGTTTCAAGCTCAGGTTTTAAGCTTGGGTTGGGATTTCAAACACAAGTTAGATTTTTCAATTAAGATTTCAAAACAGTATTATTTATAGAGATGCCGATTGATTGCAAACGTGCGTTCCGTGCAGGAACTTCCACGTGTGGAACGAGTGCTGGATGGCTCGTCACGACTTGCCCCCGGGAATGGGCGGCTGGCAAGCGCTGGACGCCACGCCCCAGGAGACCAGTCAGGGCACCTTCCGCTGCGGCCCCGCCTCTCTCGCCGCCATCCGCAACGGTCAGGTGTTCCTCAAGCACGACGCCCAGTTTGTGTTTGCCGAGGTCAGTCGATGGCGATTACGTCAGACGTGATGCTTTTTTTTTTTTTTGCTGAAGGGTAAATGTACCTTCACCACAGTCCGGCTGGGGAATCAAACCGACAATGTTACGAGCGCAAGACAGAAAGTCTTTGCCACCTACGCGAGTGACAAAACCAGAGTGTGTACAGGACAGGGCTGACTGAGCGTTGACAGCAGACGCGCGTGCACCGTGTATCAACACTCAGCCATATGGCGCCCGTCAAAAGTGACACTTCGCATCTGTTCCGACCTCTCTTTTCCTCTCCCTTCCGGGCATCCTCAGGTGAACAGCGATAAAATCTACTGGCAGAGGAACCCAGATGGGACCTTCTCCAAGATACACAGCGAGAAAAAGGTCGTGGGCCACCTCATCAGCACCAAAGCCGTCGGCTCGGACGAACGCAGCGACATCACACACCTTTACAAGCATCCTGAAGGTATCACCGGCTTCACGATAAACATTCACGCAGATTACCTACTTGACTTCCAATTTAAAAAAATAATATTTCCCATTGTAAATCATATAAAGGCTCGTTGTACAGTCATATGAAGAATACATTTTTCACAAATGGAAACCATTCATGGGCTGCCTTTTGCTCTCTCGCCGGCAAGTGTATACGTGAAACAGCTGGTGTGTGTGTGTGTGTTTGTGCGCGTGTGTGAGCCTCTTATCTGGAGCTCACCAACAAGTGTACATTTGTAACAAGGCTGGAACTTTCCAACAAGTGCGTTTGTAACAGTGGGGTGGATCTCGCCAACGAGTGTATGCATAACAGGGTGCTGAATCTTGCCAGCGAGTGCCTGTGCAATTGTGGGTTGCATCTCACGAGCAATTGTATGCCGAACTCAGTGCTGCATCTCTCTGGCTAGTTTAACAGCGGGCTGGTATTGCTGGTGAGTGCATGTATAACAGCGAGCTGGATCTCCCCAGCAAGTGTGTGTGTAACAGCAGGACAGATATGGCCAGCAAGTGTATGCATAGCACCATCCTGGATGTACAACAGTGGGCTGCATATGACCAGCGAGTGCATGCATAACCCAATGATTGCTCTTGCTGGTGAGTGCGTGTGGAAGTGAACTGGATCTCACCAGCCAGTGTGCGCGTAAAGATTGTCTGGCTCTGCCATGCAAGAACATAAGTTACAGTGGACAGGATCTTGCCAGCCAGTGTGCATGTCGAACAGTGCGTTGGATCTCACCAGTGAGTGCGTGTCTACCAGTGAGCAGCACGTTGCCAGCGAGAGTCTGCGTAACAGACCGCTTGATCTCGCTGGAGGGGGCCTAGCTAACAGGCTGTACTCGCTGGCTTCTGTGCATGTTTTGGCTGTTCCTCAACCGTCCCCTCTTTCGCTTCGCCTGTCTCATTTGTGGTCATCTTACCAGTGAGTGTATGCATAACTGCAGAATGGATCTTACGAGATCTTTAAATTTGTGTGTAACTACGAGCTGGATCTCGCCGGTGAGTGCTTTGGTCATGTCTGACTGACTCTAGTAGTTTCGCTGGTAAGTGTATGCGTCAGAGTGCAAATCTTTGATTTGAATTTGAAATGGTTCCCCCATGTCATCTGTTCAGGAACGGAGGCGGAGCGCATCGCCGTAGAGACGGCGTGTCGTTACGGCTCCAAGGCGGACGCATACTCCTCCCCCGAGGTGGAGGACGTCCTCATCGAGGTGACCATGGATGGCGACGGTCCCCAAATGGGGCGGGACGCTGAGCTGACCCTAACATTGAGAAACAGCAGCGCAGAACAGCGCCACATCATCCTGCACAGCCAAGTGGCCATCATGTACTACACCGGTGTCCACAAGGCCACCGTCAAGACGGACCACACCAATCTGGAACTGCTGCCCGCTGAGGGTGAGTCCCCTTTACTCTGTAATCTAAACGTTGTTGCGGCTTTCCTATTTTCTTTGATGTTAGTCTCCTCTTGGACAATGGATGATTCCTTAATCCTGGACGCCTCAGGATTACAGCCCAATCATCTTGGTTTTGCATCAACCCTTAGTTTTCTTGCAGACCTGAGTGTCTTCTTGGATAAAAGGAGACCTCTAAACTCAGGACACAAAACTATTATACGCCACAGTTTCTGCTTGGCTGCAGCGCTTCCTTTTCTGACTGCTCTTTGGATATAAGGTGTACTGCAATATTTTACTTTACAGTCTACACTTTGCTGCAGAATTATGTCTTCTCAGTGCCCTTAGTCTCCTCTCGCACAGAAGAAGACACTTAAAGAAAGATGCATTTGTATACTCCACAGTCCCTGCTTTGATGCAGTGCAAAGTTTTATAACTGCCCCTGCTGTCCTCTTGGATTTAAAAAAAAAAAAAAAAAACATTTAGCATTTCGTTGTAGCCCTGCGTTTATTGGCTGCCCTTAGATTTCTCTTGGATAAAAGTAGACCCCTTAGCTCTTGACACTGCAATGCAAAACTCCGGTCTCCGCTTTATAGCAACGATCCATTTTCTTGCTGCCTGCCATTTTGTCTTACATAACATAAGACCCCTTTGTTCTGGATGCTGCAGTGATCTATTTTGCAGTGTCTGCTCTACTGCTTCACTCGTTTTATCATTGCCCTCAGTGTCCTCTTGGATAAAAACCCTCACTGTCGTCCTTGTTGTTTTTTTGTTAGCGTGTCTCACTTTAACTGATGTGTTGGTAGTGCGTTTTTCGCAGTTCCCAACTTACTCGATTGAATTCAGCGCTCCCTTTTCAATGAAGAGTCTGTTTATTGTTGATGAGCTTGCAGTGTAGCGTCCTGCTTCCATCTTATTTAAACCTTGAAGGGCACTGATGGGTCTGCCACAATTTTATCAGTCTCGGCAATCCGCCGTCTGCCTTTGTTGGTTTTGAGCACAAACACAATATATCAAAAGGTAAGACCGAGCAGCACTGCTGTCACTCACTCGTGTGATCGCAGTGGGCTTTTTTTTTTTTTTTTTTATATATATATATATGATGTGTCATCTTTATTCCTTTAGAGAAGGTTTTGGAGTGGACCCTTGAGTACAAAGACTACAAGGACCAACTGGTGGACCAGGCCGCCCTCATGCTGACATTGTCAGGTCGGGTCAAGGAGACACAGCAGGTCCTCGCCACTCAGTTCAGTTTCCGACTCAGGACTCCAGACCTACTCTTAAAAGTAAGCCCAAATGGAAAAATGAAATAGACATGACTTGGGGTAAAAATCTGGCAACTATATAGATGTAATGTGCCCACAAAATAGTTATTTGTGGCCACAAAATACACACACACGCACACACACACGTTTATTGGTACTGTGTTTTCAATTGAAATAGTAATTGGGTCGTGACTTATGATGTTTCATAAGATCATAAGGATGAGGAATGGACAAGAACGCAGATGGAGAAATGATTCTAGTTATGGGAAAATTTTGCTCGCTAACGCCTCACTGTTGCATGTGGCATTGTAAAGCATCGCTGTTGCCCAGCTAACGCCGTGGTCGCAACCAACAAAAGGGAGTTTGCAAGCTCCGATGCTAGACTTGTGAGACAAAGTGAAAAAAAGAAAATTAAAAAATCTTTTGTTTTGCCATACGCCAGGGAATGGCAAGGGATCCCGGAGGTTAAAGTAAGTCATTTTAAACTAAAAAGGTTAACCCTTCCGTGTGTTGACTTGCCGTTGTAGACTACACTCTGATGTGTTGGAACATACGATGAGGTGTTTTGAGCAACCCATTAGAGTTGATTCAGTCATTCGGTGGCTAAAGTCAGAGTTTTAATAAACACATACTGTGTACATTCATATTTACATAACATGGAATTTCTGGAACATTCCCCTCATAATAAACGTGGCTCACTTTACTCTAAAAACCCTGACAAAGGTATCGCAAATCGTAGATTTTCATGATAGAGTTGTGATTTCCAGAATAGAAAACTAGATACCTTCCACAAACAAAACTGGCGATGTACAGTAGCAGGGGAAATACTGTACATTGTGGCCACGTGTTTTTCTTCCACGTCATGTCAGGCGCTCCGGAGAAAAACACCACGTCAGGAAAAAAAACAAACAAAACTAAGGCAAAATGAACTTCTTCTTTGGTTCAGCCCGTAGGGAAGGCCGTTGTCGGCGAGAAGATCGCGGTGGAGATTTCCTTCACTAACCCTCTACCTCAGGTGCTGAAGTCGGTCATGTTCCATGTCGAGGGACTTGGCCTTGCCACCGCTCGAAAGATTCATTACGGGTGAGCGGAAAAACATACAACACTATGTTGTCCCCCCCCACACACACACACACACACACACACACACACACACTTTTGTAACTGACATTTCCCGTCCCTCCCCTCAGAGATATCGGAAGTCGAGCCACCGTCTCCCTGACTGAGCACTTGGTACCCACGCTTGCCGGGCCCAGGAAATTACTGGCGTCTTTACATTGCCAGCAGCTCACGCAGGTCCACGGCGTGACGGATGTCGCCGTGCACGAAAGGAACTATGGTGCGGTATAGTGACTCACCTTTCCTGTCGAAAGGAGCAACAAAAATGCATAGTGAAACTTTATATATCGTCTGACATTGGCCACCACAAGGATTTTTTTTTTCTAAAATAGCCTTCGGTCAAATGTTGGATTTCACCTTGGAAAGGACTGAAGGTCCAAGTGTAAGTTAGGACTCACACAAAGTAATTCACAAGCTTTAAGTCCTTGTCCTTTCCAGTTTGCTTTTGGGCATGATTAGGTTGAAATAACTTTTTTTAATACACAGTGGAAGCTCGAGAAGGGCAATGTGGGTGAGAAAGTGGTGAGCAAGTCACAGCCTCACAGCGCCATGTTACTGGGTTCGAATCTTGATTCAAGCGCTCCTTCATAGCGCTAGCATAGGTTCTGCCTACATTCCAAACACGTTACTTTCACTAAAGGTGTGAATGTAAGCGTGAATGCTTATCTATATGTGACCAATCCAGGGTGTACCCTGCATTTCTTCACCCCAAAGTCAGCTGGGATATGCTCAAGATGACCCACGACACTAATCAGCACAAGCACTACAGAAAACGAATAGATGGTTGAATGAAACCTTGAGTACTATCATCCATGTGGCACTCAAATCCAGAACCTCTCGACAGTGAGTCGAAACGCGTTAACTGTCCTGAGATACTATTTAAATCAAAAATGCTTAAAATAAATAAATACAATTAAAAGCTGCACCTCTAAAGTTGTGCAAAACACCAGAGAGTGTATTTTATACAGCTATGATCATAATACATCTGGTATTATGATATGCTTACTGTCGCAATATCGCCGATATCTCAATACAGCTATTATTATAAGTAGTATCATGATACCGTTAGTAGCTTGAGATGGCAGTATCATGATATGGTGAGTATCACCATACAGCATGTGTAACAAATCAGTGTAATTTTACGATACGAGGTGGTGCCTTGAGATACAACCTGCGACTCAAATTGATTTGTTTGGCTTGAGATTCAAGCGAAGGACAGCAGCTGCCATTGGTATCATGATACGATTACATAGTATCACCATACGGCCAAATATCACAAATCAGATTGGATCATCACAAAATTATTTGCTCCGTTTCTGGTGAATTTTGAATCATGTGAGCTGAGAGCAAACTGTAAGAAAACATTGAAATTATTGCACATTAAAACTGGACCAGATGCACTCCAGCATGTGAGGAGCACATATTCATATTTGAATAAATTCACCACTATTCTTCGCGAACAGGGGCAAAGTTTTCACAAGGTCTGAGGTTTGGCAGTTTGTTTGTTAATGCATCCGTATAGTCCGAGTGCATTTTTTTCCCCCCAGGCGCTTAATGTTCAACACATTCAGTCAAAGTTCAGTGGATAAGAGACACATTATTCGACATTCTCTACTGTATAGAAAACGCCGAGCGGGACATTGGTGTTGTCGATCCGTTGAATTATTAGGCCTGATTTGCCACTGCCTTGCGTCTTGACTGGATAATAACCCCCATTAAAATGAAGAGCACGCGTGTCGATTTTGCACTCAACAGCCTGACAAAATGTAGGCGGCCGCAATAAGAACAGGAAAAAAAAAAAAACAGAAAATCACAACAAACACGCTGCTTCTCATTTAGGAGGAGGACAGCCAAATATCCCGGTTCACTGATCTTTCAATGTAGAAAACTGTTCAGGAATTGTTTTGGAAATCAATGAGGGATCGTCTAAAATCTGCTGACGTAGCTAAAAGGAAGTTATAGAGTCCTTTATTAGTTCAAACTGTAATAAGAGTTTAAAGTCAACACAATGCTAGACCATGATAGCAGCCTTGTGCAGTCCTGCTGTAATTATTCTTTTCTTTCGAAAGGTCATTTTCTCATCCACTGGTGTTTGTTTATTTCAATACATACTCACAAACCACACTCTTTTTTCACGATTACCGGTACTAAATTGTATGCATGCATTATTCATTATAAACCCACACAACAGGGACAAAAAAATATCGAGAAACTACACCTGGTATCATGATTCATGTAATATCACACATCAGCTGATATTATGGTATGATACTATCATGATATCAGTTAGTATCACAGGACCAAAAATTAACGAATATAATAATGCAACGAATATTGTGAAACATCAAATCCGACAATATCAAGATATGACTGGTATCATGATACAACTCGTATCATGATACTGCTTGAATCACAATCAAGCCGACATCACAAATCAGCTCATAGCGTGCTACTTTTTCTGCGCATTCATTTTGCAATGTAATCGCTGCTCTGTATCAACTACGAATTCCACTTGCTTGCTTTTCAAGCAAGTGTTTTCCGCAAATCTGTTTTTAGTGTGCCAGGTTTAATTTGTGTGCTCTCTGGGTCCGGTCTGCACATTAACCTTTGAGTTTATTAACGATCTGGCATCCTCACGTCCCGCATCTTCCTGACGCCGGCACCACATGGAGTCCTATCTCGCTCGCGCGCCGCCGCACCTAATTCCTGCAAAATGTCAGGGGGAAAAAAAAAAAAAGAAAAGAAAAAAGTGCCGAGTCATGCTCAACGGCTACTGAGCACAAGACATGGAGCTAATGTGCGGCACGCTCACTGGTGTGTGTCTGACACGCTGATTACGAAGCCAGCGAATCTCTCGTGTGTTTCCGTGTTTTACATAATCCGTCTGTCTCAATGTTGTTGAGGGTTTTCTAGTGCGTTACGCTACACGAATGCCGGGTAATGGATTCCTCACTCTGTTTTGGGACGAATGAAAATCATTCTGATGAGACTTGTGCGGAACATATTAAAGGAAGCTATGCAAGTTACATCGGCGTCGAAATTGAAATTCAAACATTCCAACCAGTTCTCTGTGCCATCTGGGCTTCAGTTTACTCGATCTTGAGAGGCATAAGTTTGAATTTGAATTTCCGAGTTGATTTCCGGAGCTACCCCCTACACACTCGGACAATAATTCATTGTCGGCTTCGCAGCCTGCAAAATGCTTGAAAATACCGACTCCGAGAAACACTGTTCGACAAAAAAACAAACAAAAAAAAAAAAACACTAATTATGTTTTAAAAAATACATTTGACAAAATCTGAAGTTCCTATTATTATGATGTTCATGATGATGATGAGTACTGTTGTTATCACCATTACAATTATTTTTATTATGAACCCTTTCAGGGACAGCTTACACTTCATCAGGTTACAGGGTCCATGAAAGGTTTAATTCTAATGACAATAGAAATATGATTAGATGAATATGTTGCGGACTATCATTATTAATTATTGTTTCAATTATCATAATTCGCTAATAACCCAATTAGTCTGTACAATGACTGAATAAAAAAATAAAACAATGACAAACATGTTCCTATATTCATTGATAAGTTAAATCAAAACAGAACTGCTCATGACTAGCGTTTATCTTGGAATGTTGAACAACGAGTTATTTATTGATTGAAATGGAACTGGGTCATTTGAGCAAGTTTCCAAAATGAGCCCCCCCAACCCTATCAAACTCTTGCCACATTCCTTATTTATGATCATCTTTTCATTCCCTTTCCCGTCTGTCCCTGACGGAAACGACAGCCGTCGACATCTCCAACTCCTTGCACATCAAAGTGTTTGGCGGGGTCCAAACTTTTTTTTGCGACTGACACTGATCCCTTCCCACCTTTCCGTCGGTGAAGAAAAAAAAAAAATTGGTCCCGCTCTTCATGTGTCATTGTCAGCTCGCCTCGAGAAAGCTGTCAAAAAAAAAAAAGGCAAACCTACTCGCCTAACATTACGACTCACCCAGCCAAACGTGTTCCGCTCTTTCTTAAGCAGCTTTGCTGCCGAAACACCGAGCACCGAAGCTCATCTGATGTGAATGCCGTGTTCTCTGAGCTGAAGCCAGCGTGTGAATCACAGCTCAAAACATATGAGCTTGGCGACCTCTTTTTATTCCCAGCTGACTTCACGTTTTGTCATATAATAATGCAGCGATATGGAATTTCAAATTGGAACTGACTACACGCACCAAGGAAGATATGGTGCTCAACTTTGGAGGTGAAACTAAACTACAAAAACGTGTACAGTATACTGAAATCATTTAAGGCTAAATTGTCATCAATGTTTTAATGTTAGGTTCATTGAAGGCTTTTTGGACCATTAGGCGTACCGTATTACTAGGCGCTATATCAATGTTCCGGTCTTTTTAAATATATTTTTTATTCATAAGGTACACCGGCTTATAAGGCTTAAATGTTGTGAAGCATTGAATGTCAAATAGTTGATTCAAATTGTACTGTATGTTTATTTAATAGATTTAGCACGATTATGCTAGGTGTTAAACCAGACGCGATATATCAGCTAGCATTGCTTTTGTTCGCCATGAGTTTGCTTTTAGCAGACAGACGGAAAAAAAACAAAGTTTGAACTTCGCTAGTCAATCTGGTCACCGGTGGTTGTGTTATTATTTTCGATAATGCTAAATGCTATCTTGTGTAAGCTTATGTTAAATTATCCATTATTTTCATTTTATATTTGAGCATTTTTTTCTTTTATGTTATAGTTATCTAAATTATATTCTGTTTAATAATTGTTGAAACATTTTTATGTTGCTTGCGTCTGATTGGCTAAAGAGAAGCAGGAAGTGTTTTCGTGACTGAAAGTGGGTTGTGTTCTCATTCATCCGTTTGGAGGTGCAGACGTTTTTTTTTTCTTTCTCCTTTTAATAAACGGCATTAAAGGATTCCATCTCTCCTTTTGTCATTCGTTAAGAAGAGCCATCCACTGAAAAACAACGAACCCCTCAATTTACACTTGGTTAACAGTTCAATCGCTAGTGAGCAATCCACTCACCATTATCCAACTTTTTTGTTGTTGTTTGTTTTTTCTCGCAGAAACGCTCAGCTCACGTTCAGTCTGACCGCAGCGTTCGACTAGTAGGACTACATTTCCCTTGATTCTTAGAAACACAAGCAGGAGGTAGTTTGACGAAAAACATGGACGCCTGCTAGCGATTGCGATGAGAATGAGAATACGAATTTAATTTGAAGGGACTTGAATTGAAAGACAACGAACTGTCGATTTTTGAGAAAATCAAAAGGATTTTACATGTATGTGACATCCGTCGGCATTTGTAATTGTCTTGGATGTTTGCAAAAACACATTTTTACTGGCGGTTCATTCAAGACTGTGATGACTTGAAATTGTTTTTGGCTTAAACGCACGCGGTGGATTTGGCAGGTGCCATTATCTGGACACAGACGTATAAGCCTCATCGGGCAGTGTTTCAGGCTTCACGTGATGATTGGTTGTTGTTTTCAACAGCGCCGTCTTTCAGTCACGCGCAGAGAGTTGTAATTTGTCTTTTATTTATTAACACGGGTGCTTAACGGATCTCAGGGACGACAAGCGGAGGAGGATATCACGAGGCGGCTGCTGCCGCGTGGTCTGATTTTGATCAAGGCTGCTCTACTCATCCCTGCCGATGTGTCACCTGTGAAAATAAGCTAATTTAGTTATGATAGAGGCTCTTGTCTTTGTGCGGCGGCAGCATTTTGTCCCACAAATTGGAGACGGCGAGCGCAGGCAACACAGTGGAGGAGGAACATCACTCTCCCGGCAACGTGAGGACAACTTCCAATGCTAGTTTTCTCTCATTAAATTTATGGCCATGTGCTTTCAAAATGTTTTTTGAAATGCATTTCTGTCAGGTTCTTTGAAGAAGGCCTTTTATGTCCACATCAACAATAAGTGAAGACTAATTTGTGCTTAGTGTTGACAAACCGTGTACGTTCATTGAAAGGCTAATTGTCTTTGTTGTCGACAAAAACATGAATTTATGACTAAATTGTTTTTGTTTAACCCCGCCCCACAAACGTTTGGTTCTTTGAAGACTCTCCATTGCCTTTGATGTCTACATCAACAAATTGAAGACTAAATTATCTTTGATGTTCACAAAACCCGTAAGGTTTATTAAAATTAATTGCGCCCTATTTTGTAGATAGGCGCCTGCGGGTAGGCATAAAAACGGGCGCATCTTTATTTTCGTGCCGAGGAAAATATCCTTGACTGTGTTTTAGGAATTTGGCAGACCGGTGTGATGGAGCTGGCGTGGTCCCGGCGCACCTGACAATTTGGTGACCAAAAGTAGCCTCGATTTTAGACGACCTAAAAGCAGGTCTAAATTTTGGCGCGGGTATTGGAATACAATTTGGGTGGACGTGACTGTAGCGCAGGCAGACATGTCTTAATAAAACAGCGTGGCACAATTCCTCCGAATCATTGTTGAGATCAATAGAATAAATTATCATCAATTTAAAAAAATATTTTTTAATCGCACCCCCCTAGACAACTATGGGTGGTTTTATTTTTTTTTAACCTTTGTTACAGCACATTCATTAGAAAATCTTCAAAGTCAAGAAAACCCTGTAAGCTTGCTTTATTGAAAACTCGTATTCCATTCATTGAAGCCTCGTCTTTATTTCTCAACCATCACAAATTATGTTTTATTAAATATTGATGACTCCGTTGTCTTTGGTGTTCGCAAAAGTTACAATGAAACTAACAGTCTTTGATGTTAACGAAATACGCAGGTTCAGTTAAATGAAGTTTCGTCAGTGCTGTTGATGTTTACAAAATGCATCAGGTTCACGAATTTTGTTTTGCATGTTTTAAAGCATGTTCGGTGTGTTCAGATCGTTAAAAATTAAATAGTCTTTGAATTGACGAAACGCAACTCAGGCTAATTGAAGACTGCAAAAAAATATTGTTTAAAATATTTAAATACAGTATTTGAGAAACGATTTTTACATGTCAAGCATCTACTTTGTAATTCAAATCACTGCCACCTAGAGGGCTGGAGGGGAACAACGTCTCTGCACATGCTGATTTTCCAGTCAAACGAATCGATCCCCCATTCCGTGCGCATTATATGATGAGCGATGTTATAAAAGGCAATGACTGGCTTATGTAAGAAGCCTTCGGGAAGGTCTTCATCTCGGCCCTTCGACACCTGACTTGCAGCCTTGTGCGACACCGCGGCATTAGCACCGTCTCATTGTCCCTCGGGTCAAGTGAGGTTGAGGTGAAATGATCTTTACATCGACCGAGCGCTGCCCGAGACACCGATAATGGGACTCTACCCTAAATGCTTTCAAAACCTGCTCCGGCTGGCAACATTAAAGGACACTCGGATTAAAAGCATCTTGTCCGTCGACATGGTAGCTAACTTAAAAGAGTCGCTCAAAGTAGTCAGCACTTTTGAGTCTTATCTTATAAGTACATGGTCTGTTTGGGGGGTGATTTTATTTTGTGAGGCTGGCAAAATAACAAAACTCAATTGCGCTTATCGCCCCTCAACAAAGGAGCCGCAGACCACAGACATCAATACGGCAACTATTGTTTATTTGAAAACTTGTGCATGTGTTGATTGCTCAGAAAATACTCCGTAAGATTATTGACGCTTTACCTCACGTCTCGGCACAGCGTTAATTCACTTCTGCGCCGGCATCAAGTTGTCAATATTTGACATGATTATATCGAGATAAAAGCCATGCAATACACTATTCGATCGATATTTTGGTCTCCGCCTCTATCGACCATTAATCAGAGCACATTGCTCGTGTCTTAAAGGCTTTCCAGTGACTCCGGCAGAGCTGTAGAATAGATTCTAAAATTCTAGTGCGGTTCTATAAATCAATGAATGGACCGTGGATACACTACTTTTGTTCTTTGCTTTGCTTATGAATATCTTCAAGTCTTTGTAAATGTTTTTACGTGCTGTGCTTTTGGTTGTGTGAAGTACATTGAGCTACCTTGTGTAGGAATTATTCTGTATAAATCAAACAGCCTCGCCATCAAATACAGTACACCCTCCTTCCTAGCGGGTTCCAGGTTTGTGGCCCCCGCTATTTTGCAGATGTTTTTTTTTTCCGTTTAATAACTATTTTGGTGATTATTTTGTGTGCAATTACATTGTTAACCACTAGATGGTGCAAATTCATTTAGTTTGAGACTGAAAGAAGGTCCGGTCTTGCAAATTTATCTACAGTATATTGTCAGATGATACACTGAAATAAATGTGGGGAAAAATAGGAATCAGATCCGATATCGCGTCATTTTATTTGTTGTAGAAGTATTTGTTCACCAACACATTTGGGAGTAACAAAAAAAAAAATCTTAAATCAGAAATGGTTTGCATTCAACCAAGCAAAAAAATAAGTGTATATATATATATATATATATATATATATATATATATCAATCAACACATCAAATGTGTTGGTGAACAAATACAACAAATAAAATGACGCGATATCGGATCTGATTGATGAGGTAACAAACAAATACAAGCAAAGCTGCTTCTGATGCCTTTGTGTCAATAATGCATCCTGAGAGATAATGATAGAAATACACGCACCTATCGCCTTTTTGTTCTTGCTTGGATCGAGCTTGTAAAAGTCGGATGAGTTTAGATGAGGCCATTGAGTTGATAAAAGCACCATGTATCATTGTGTATCAAGCGCTGCAACTTGACTCTTCAGACGGCTGCAGTTTTGACCACCCACGTCGACAAATCTTCCGCCGCCGGCGCGGCATAATTCAATAGGCTGCTGTGTTGCGATTCCACTTCGCCCCTTTCTTAATCTGGCGATGTTTCCGCGGTCGTCGAGGCAACGGAGCACCTCGGAAATTTTTTAGGGAGTTCATCAACCCACACAAACCTCCCAGCGTCACTGCGCGCCTTGTGCAGCTTTGGCGCAAAGTGTAGGAGGTGAATTTGTACAGTTTTGCATCTGATTTGGAAAAGGTGATGCACACGAATGCTTCGTTTAAACAAGTAACAGCGGGGCAATTAAGAAACTGATGAGCCCGTGGAAAGCGGAGTCCGTGCCAGATGTCTTGGGGCGGGTGGGGGGTGGGAGGGTGGACTGAGCAACTGTCAATCACATGACTGACACATAGCGGAAATCATTGCACCTAATTCAGCTCAGACGCTGCATGTTTTTGTGAACGTCCAAACACTTAGAGCCTTAAATAAACTGAACATGGACTGCTGAACACGTTTCTGCAAACAGCGAAGCAATTAAAAGCTAACATACGTCATTTTACAAATCAATGACAATTAGACTTTAAAGTGCATGTTTTTGTAAACATCAAAGACAATTTAAAGCATTAACATTAAAAAAAAATGTGTTCCAATGGGTTTAGGTATGCTAAAAAACATGTTGGAGAGGTAAAAATATAGAATTTTATATGTGGTCTCTGTATTATATGTTGCATTTTTCTCCTATAACAAAAAAAATTAACATCAACAGCCCAAATGGGGGAAAAAGTCAATTTCTGGTGAAAACTTGAAGTTCGGAATGCTAACTAGTAGCCAGCTAGCGTCGTGATACATACGCAAAGAAGAATTGCCTCCCCCAATTTAAAATGTCTGACGGTGGCGCTTCCGATGGCCGCCTGTCGCTCATTCGCTAACTCATTCCACCGATGTCCACTTCAATTTTTTAAGTTTGATCGGAGTATTTGCCCAGCTATCGATTATCGCAAACTATTTCAGGAGACAGTCTCTTGCCTTTGAGATACTTTTCCCCGTTTATTGACACTCACCTTCGAAGTTTGCGTCACACGTTGCATCATCCCTGGGCATCTGCTTCCTCCCCTGCTAAAAGTACACTGCTTTTAACTCCTCAGGCGGAAGGCGCAGGTATAAAAAAAAAGAAAAAAAAAACTGCGTAGCCACCTGCCAGACACCAGTTACTTTTTTCCTCGCGCTGCTTGCATTTGTTGTGCTGGTGCAAGGGGTGCGAACCATGGGGTACTTGGTTTTGGATGGAAGCTGTCAAAAGCACAAAGCCCAACCTAAATTCTACCTGATGGGCATCGCAACACACACACACACACACACACGCACACACACACACACACACACACACACACACACACACACACACACACAAAAAAAGGCAAGCAGATGCAGGATGATGCAAGGTGTGCTGGAACATTATTGCATCATGTTAAGAAATCAGCAGCATGGAAAAATCCTCCCAAACATGATTGAACCGCTATGAACAATGAGGCCTTCTAAGCATAAAATAGCGTTTAGTTCTTCTTGTGCTTCTTAAGGAATGACGAAAAGAGCACAAATGTATGAGAATAGGTTTGTCAGCCAGAATGGGTTCCATGGTAAAAGAGTGAATAGGTGAATTTGTGACACATGGAAAAAAAATAATCTCAAACATAGCCCTAAAAAACTCAAGCACAAAAAAATCCTCCCACACACAAAAAACGGTGACCCGCCCCAAAAACACTTTACAAAACTTTCACATTTATTTAGAACACAAAACTCACACACACACCCTTAAAAACCTCACTCACACACCAGCAAAAACCTCTCACATTTATCTAAAAAGCTGACATGCATCAAAAAAGACTTGCACATATAAAAAAAAATCTCACACATAAAACCTCTCATTTAATAACAAAAAATATGTACACTACAAAAGCCCTCACAGTTATATAAAAAACATCACACAATAAAGCAACACATTCCTTCAAACCTCACACATACAAATCCTTTCACGCTCTAAAACACCACCAAAAAAGCTCACATGCACACCACCAAAAAAGCTCACATGCAACAAAAAAGACTTATAGGAATCATGCAATCTCACACTAAAAACTCTCACAGTCACACAAAAAAACTCTCACCATTAAACCTCTTTGACACCAAACAAACCCCAAAGAAAAACGCTCACACTCACCCAACCCCGGAAAGTCTTCTCATACCCAACAAAAAACTCACACACATTAAAAATCCAGCCCATAATCTTTCTCACTCACCTAAAAAATCCTCCAACTCACCGTAAAATCTCTTTCACGCCCCAAAACTTTCACCTTTGAAAAACTACGCACACTCCCACACCTCCCCAAACCTCGGCCACTTGCCTAAAAAACTCAATCATACACCAAAAAAATCCCCTCACATGCCAAATATTACCAAAAACCTCTTACACTCACAATAAAACATCTCTCAGGCACCAAGTGAGCATTTTTGTCAACGTGACATCAGTTATGGGAAGTTGAGTTGCAACTCAACTTGCCAAGGCAGCATTATTTTCATTATTAAGAGTTGAAACAGGAGTTCAGAACGTTTGTAGGCTGATCCCCCCCCCACCCCCATTACAGTCAATTTGAATGCCATAAAACGCCGCAATAATGACGATAGCCTGATTTAATTAAGCCACAATTGGTGTCTCTTTCCTGTCATCCATTTTGAGGACTAACATAAGGTCAATGGTAAAAGGGTGCATTGTGCCCCCCCACCCCTCTTCGCATCCCAAAATCTCATTTGCATATTCATAGCGGCCAATTAGGCGTCTATATACTCCTGCGGCTGAGTTCTTATTTATCCACTGGCTGCTTGTCTTCCTGCTGCCAAATTAACATACAAAACGAGGTCAAAAGTAATCAAGCTTCAAATACGGATCAAATAAACAAAAATGTCTCATGAGTGACAAGTATGGAGTAGAGACAAGTTGCCCCACCCCCACCGAAAAACGAGAGAAAAAGTGAGTTTTGTTGATGTTGTTTTTCCACTCACACACAATCACTTACACTAGATCAATACAGCTGAGTGTCTACAAAACAATTCATCAACCCCTGTCCGCCATGCATTGTTTTATTAGCTTTTGGTTGTTGATGCGTTTTTTATGTTGTTGTTGCTTTTTTTTTTTACCATCCATCACTTGTGTGCGGCGTAATTGTGTCACTTACTGCAATTTTGACCTAACGTTGACTTTTCCCAGGCTAGCCTGGTAATAAATGTTTTTTTTTTTCTTCATTCATCACGCGTAGATAAAGGGCACAAAGGTGCACGCAAACGGAGGTGGGTGACCGTGGGGGAAGTACACTGCAGACATGTTACAATTTAAGGTGACGGTTAATTGAGGTATCTAATAAATATTTTTATGACTGATGCAAGGATAACAAATTGGCAGGTTTGAACTATCCAGAAGAGATATGCAGTGGATGACATGATCGAAAACAACAATCAATTCAATTGGTTGATTTTAGCGTTGGGCATGTAATTAAATATTATTGAGTGTGTGTGTGTGTGTGTGTGTGTGTGTGTGTGTGTGTGTGTGTGTGTGTTTCTATCTATCTATCTATTTAGCAAGCTAGCTATCTAGCTAGCTAGCTACTGAATCTAGTTAGCTAGCTAGCTAGATGTATCTAGCTAGCTAGCTAGCAAGAAAGATGGAGAGATAGAAATGATAGCTAGATATGAACTCCTGTTTTTGCACTAGTGTTGTGGACATCGGCTTTATTGAACGTCTCGTTGCAAAACAATCGCTGCTCGTGTCACAGCAGCGTCTCTACAGCCTTGTCGCGTGCTACTCCATTTTGTGTCCATTGCTTTGAGATGAATCAATTCTGACTTGAAAGAATGAACATCAGAGCAAAAAGCACCGCTTTGAGATGATTCAATTCTGACTTGAAATAATGAACATCAGAGCAAAAAGCACCATTTCCTTGGGTTGATTACCAATGCCAGCAACATTTCCGGCAAATGTGGTGTTAAATGGGGTAAATGGAAGCAAAATTCAATAAGAAGTCCACGGATAATGGAAGCAGTATTCGACTGTGAGGCTTTGTTGGTCCTCTGATTGTCATCACTTATTATTCATGTCGCCGCCTGGCTTCAATCTGAATTTTGGGAATGGGATCACCGGGTAAAGCGTGACAAGAGCATTGGGAGAATTGCATTAGGCGGGGCGCTTTTCCCATTCAACTTCATCCTCCGTAAATTGTCTTCTGACTGCAAAGTGACTTCCAGTGGAGAGCAAAACAACAACAGTGAAAAAGGACAGCAAGCTCAGGTGTCGTTGACCGCGCCAGTGCAAAAAGTCTTTTTTTTCCGCCCAAAATAATGATGTTGCCGGCGAGGCGGCGTGTGAAGAATAACGCCGCAGAATGAAAAGGAATGAAATTTGCAGCTTTTGTCCTTCACCCCGTCGTTCGCTGTCACTAGCAAAGCCATTTTCAAAGGCCGCCGTGTCCCAACAAGGCTGCACTGTCAGCAAGGAGATGGCGGGAGTGATGTTTTCGGTCTGCAATTACCATGGAGTGAGATGGTAGGAAGTGTCAAAATGGCCACTGTAAAATAGGTGGAGATTGGAACGGACTATTTCCTGCTGTGATATATATATAACTTCCAGAGTAAAACAATTTCAGCCGAGATGCGAAGGATACAACTGAAGCTTGGCTTCTTGGGCTATAAAGGAAGGCAGACTCCCCCATGACGAACCCTTTTTGAAATCTGGGTGGATGTAGAGTACTTTAATCTTTTATTTGACTGTTTCATATTTGTGGCCTTCAATATTTATTGTAATTGAGACACTGAGAAGTGGAGTTCGAGACTCAATTTTTTATTTTATTTTTTACCATCGTGCAGTAGTCATTTTTTGGTTTTATGACTGCAATAAAATCGATGGCGTTTATATGTTGGTGGTTCACATGGTTACTTCCTCCGGCTGCCATTTTAAAAGAACTTTTCCTCGGATTTGACTTTATTTCAAACATATGTCAAATCGAGCAATACAGGGCACACTTGAAAAAATATGGGGTTGTTTTCCCGATCTACTCGCTGGCAGACGGTGGATTGGGGGCGGATTGGGCTACTTTTACCAAAGGTCGGGTTAATTATTTGGTTGAATGGATTTGGATGGGCTGAAGATGGTCGTCATTTCGGACAGTTTTGTCATTAGGTTGAGGATTTGACCCATCAAGATTTTAATCCAACAAGAGGTAATTCATCTTGTAAACTGTCCAAAATGACGACGTGCCTCAGCTCTTCACCCTGCCAAAATATTCATGCCAATCTGCTGTGTCAAAATAATTGATCCAACCATGGGTAGAAGTAACCCAATCTCTTTAAAATCTACAGCTAAGCAACAGTTGAGTCAGAAGTAAACCAAATTGGGTCAAAAAGAGACCAACACAACCTTTGGGGTTAATTATTGGGTTATTTATAACACCCCAAATGTGGCATCAAATGAATAACCCACAAAATAACCACATTTTTGTGGTGCTTTTGTCCCAAACAACCCAATGTTATTTTTTTTTGGGGGGGGGGGTGTAAAATCAAACCTTTTTTTGGTTTTGGCTTTGTGGGGTTTAATAAATGATGCAAAAAGTTGGGTTCGGCCCCTTTTTTTCTACCCAATTTTTAACTATTTTTAGAGATTACACAAACTGCTGGGTCAAAATTAACCCAATTTTGGTCAGAAATAGGATTGACCTGCTACTTAATTTGACCCAACATTTTGTAAAAACAACCCCCAAAATGGGTTGTTTTGAAACAAAACAGGTTGGTCTATTCTTTGAAATGAAATTGGATTATTTTTGATCCAGCAGTTTTAAAAGTGTACCCAGCAAGTTGTTTCAAAAAACAATTGATCATCTTTTAGCGTGTAAAGAACGGAAAAAGCTACTAACTTTTTTTTTTCCTGGTGAAAGAAGCATTTGGTCTTTCGAGATCAATCAAAATCTTGAAATCCGCGAAGAAAAGGGCGGGCAGCCACCGAGTGAAGGACAGTGAGAAAGTATTGTAGTTCGTTAACTCCCCGCCGCCGCTAATTACTGAACTCCGAGGGGAATCATCCATGTCACTTTGTATCTCGAATAAATTGCTTCACTCCTTGCGGCGCTGCTTCCCTTCTTGTGCGGCATACAAATCGGTTTCAGATGCGAAGCACATCTGCGCGTTCACATCTGTCACCGTTGTCGCTTCGCCTGCCCCGTTTCCGTACTTTTCCCGTTTCGTAAGAACGCTCGTGTCGGACGAGTGGTTGTCATTTTCCTCGCAACGCGGCATCAAAGCTAGCGGGCGATTTGCCATCGCTGTCACTGCCAGCCGAGCTCGTTGATGAAAGTTTGAATGATTTCTTTTAAACTCAGCAGGGGGGTTGCGAGGCGGTGGGTAAAAATAATATTCTGGGGCTTGGGATTTGCAAAATGCGGAATGGGGAGTCTGCTGGAAGAACTACCCAAAATGAAAATGAACCAATTTTTTTTTTTTTTTTGGAGGCCAGAGCAGATGCTTTTGATCATGAGCTTTTCCGTTCGATGGATGGGTGGATTAATGGTTGACATATGATGTGGTATGCTTTGGATCATGAGTTTTCCATTTACAGGTGATAGATAGATCGATATAAACAAACCTTAAGGTCCATAATATATAGTTTCGTCCTGACAACCTCATTTTGTCGTGCAACATTGGACAGACAACTCTGGCCCCCCCAAAAAAAACACAAGCCAGCGCTCCCGCAACATGAGAGGTATGCGTGGTGCTGATGCGGGGTCGCCATGGCAACCACAGCAAAGCTATTGTCCTTATTACCAATCACCGAGGCAGCCAAATGATTTTGAAGCTGCCATTTTAAGGTCAAATTACAAAGCATTGCTCGAAAGGACACAAGCCCGGAGAGGGAGAAAAGTGCAATGATGTGGACAATGGCTGCTTTGACCTCCCGCTCCATAATATTGGTTTTTTTTTTTTCTTTTTATGATTATTATTTCATCACTGTCCCAAGGACGCACCAGTGCATGGATCTTTTTAAGAGAGGTGATTTCGGCATGATCACGTCTGTCTGCCTGCGCTCGTCATCATTCCCAAGGCAACAAGGCAATCGAGACAAATGTGCCAAAGGAAGTGATATCAATCCTCAGACACTCTTTATTCAATAAAAAGTTCAAAGTAACATTTTTTTTTTCCCCTGAATTAAGTAACATTTTAACACGCTTAAAAAAAAGAATTCTCAAATAAACTAAATATTTCAATTTGTGTATTGTTTTTTTTTTCTTTTTAGGAAAGCAGAACCTTAATAGAATGTATTTATTTATTTATTTTAGGAAAGTGCATTTCCGAAAATTGTCTTCTTTTTAGGAAATTTTGCAGCTTTTTAAGGCAGTTCAACATGAATAGCGTGTTTTTTTTTTATTAGTTTTTTTTTTTGTCTTGATTGTAATTACATCACTCTGTTTGCAAAAATGCAATTTCATTAGTTTGTCTTATTTTTAGGAAAGTTGGACCTGAAAAGTTCGTGTTCATTTTTGAGGAGTACAGCAGAAATAGTTTGCCTTTTTTTCTTTTTTAGGAAAGCAGAACCTTAATAGAATGTATTTATTTATTTATTTATTTATTTATTTATTTTTAGGAAAGTGCATTTCTGAAAATTGTCTTCTTTTTAGGAAATTTTGCACCTTTTTATTAAGGCAGTGCAACATGAATAGCATGTTTTCTTTTTGGGGAAGTACATCGTCTGTATTAGGTTTTTTTGTCTTGATTGTAATTCCATCAATCTTTTTGCAAAAATGCAATTTCATTAGTTTGTCTTATTTTAAGGAAAGTTATACCTGAAAAGTTCGTGTTCACTTTAGAAGAGTACAACAGAAATAGTTTGCCCTTTTTTCTTTTAGGAAAGTCCAACATCAACAAAATGTGTCTTATTTTTGGGAAAGTGCAGCTTCACTAGTTTGTCTTCATTTTAGGAAAGTGTAACATCAGTAGTTTTTATTTTTAAGAATAACGTGATTTTGGGAACATGCTACAATAACTTGCAAAAATGCAATTTCATTAGTTTGTCTTATTTTAAGGAAAGTTATACCTGAAAAGTTCGTGTTCACTTTAGAAGAGTACAACAGAAATAGTTTGCCCTTTTTTCTTTTAGGAAAGTCCAACATCAACAAAATGTGTCTTATTTTTGGGAAAGTGCAGCTTCACTAGTTTGTCTTCATTTTAGGAAAGTGTAACATCAGTCGTTTTTATTTTTAAGAATAACATGATTTTGGGAACATGCTATGATAACTTTATTTTCTTTTTACAAAATCTTTTTTTTTTTCATTTTGGGAAAGTCCAACACCAATGGTTGAACTTCTTTTTAGCACATTACAACATTGTTTTTTTTTTGGAGAAAAATTAATTAAACAACTTCTTTTGAGGAGAAAGCAAAACATTTTCATTTTGGGCAAGTGCAACATCAACAGTTTGTCTTCTTTTTTAGAAAACTGCAGCATCAAAAGTGTGTAATTCTTGGGAAAATGACACATCAAGAGTTTTTCTTCTGAGGGAACAAACAATGCAGACAAATGCAACTAGAATAGTTTAAACCAGTGTGTAATACTATGTTTTAATGTTTGGTTTTTTTTCAGCACATTTCTAAGATTTTTAACCATCACAGGTTCCACAAACAATTACACTAAAAGTGATCTTATGTGTGCTTTGTGTTTGGGTGGCAGCATCAAAAGTGTGTAATTCTTGGGAAAATGACACATCAAGAGTTTTTCTTCTTAGGGAACAAACAATGCAGACAAATGCAACTAGAATAGTTTAAACCAGTGTGTAATACTATGTTTTGTTTGTTTTTTTTTCAGCACATTACTAAGATTTTTAACCATCACGGGTTCCACAAACAATTACACTAAAAGTGATCTCATGTGTGCTTTGTGTTTGGGTTGAAATTGTTTCAACAGGACAATTTTGCCGCCGTCACCCGGCATTTTATCCCAAGGCGATGTTGATGACAGTTACTGCGAACCGCTTGTAATTTCCTTTTTGGAATGGCTCAGACTATCACCTGGTGGTTCTCCCAGGGCACATTGAAACAATGTCATTGCTGGCAGCCAGCAATTTGTTTTCTATTTGCAAGTCCAGCTGCGTCTCGACACAGGTCACCTTCGCAGCAGTCTATTCATCGTATCCTCGGCTGACCTTTTAAGAAATGCTTCGAAATTGACTTTGGCATGTTTGTTTTGCCGGCGCGTATGTGTGTGCCGGCCCCTCATCCGACTGGAGCGGACGAGCCTCTTTACAGTTTGGCTTTTGACGGGCGGGCTGTCCCGCGAGTACCTCACTCGCATGTTGAGTGAGAGCATTTACGCCTTTGAGTGCTTGTTTTGCAGCCTCTCAAAGTGTTTGCACATATTCAGTGAGGGGGAAAAAAAAAAAAAAACAGTACGACTGCTAAATGGGGTCAACGGCGGAACAACAACAACGCTTAGAGCTGAGAAAGACATTTTCAACAGCTCAGTGAGTTGGGTTGGAACTACTCTAGTGCAGTTTTTGTTGTTGTTGTGCAACCTCTCAAGCAACCATTTCAAATTTTTTTTTTTTTGATGAAGTAAAATTTGGTCGGTGGTTAACGTGTCCGCCTCATTGTGCAGATGTGCAGGGTGCGATTCCGGCTTCCTGTTTGGAGTTTGTATGTTCTCCCTGTGCCTGCGTGGGTTTTCTCGCCGTCCATTTTTCTCTCCATCGACGATTTTATGAACATGAATCATGACAGGAAGACAAAACTGTGAACCGTTTTTAAATGTCTTTGAGAAACAAAAAATGGAGGTTAGCTTAATAGTAAACTAAGCTACCTAGCCTTCTGGATGGAATGTAAATTACAGACCGCTAAGCAACGTGTCTTTTAAAATCAAATGTACTCTTTGAAATCTTTTTATTATATATATTTTTTTTAAACAAACAAATATTTATTTTATGGTCAGATTCAAAAGGAGAATTGGACTTTAGGTCAATGCATAATAATGCTAATGTAGTTCATCTCTTATTGTGTCTACTGTTTTTATGTTAGCTTATTGTCTTAAATGTATTTTTTTATGTCAGATTTTTACTTTACGCGGAACACTTCTGTGTGTACCTGTGGTTGTTTTTAAAGCGTTCTAAAAATAAAGTGGAGTTAAATGCTAAGCTAATCGAGCTAGCTTGCCGGATGCCAGCCCTCTACTTCACGTAAATGACGCGTGAACAAGAAAAATGTACTCATTGAAGTTGTCCATTCTGATAGTCAGTCTTTAATTTATTTTTCTTTGGCTACTCACACCGACACACATTCATCGCCAAGTTACAAAGTTGTCAAGTGCTATTTTTTTTCTTTCTTTTTTTTTCGGGAGGATACAAATCAGTCTTTGAATAGTTGTAAATACTGCATCGAAAGAACACACAACTATTTTAACACAGAGTTGGCATAGATTTTTTTTTTTTTTTTGTACAAAACTGCTTGTTGTGCTGTACATTTCGGAGCGTCGACGAGAGGGACGCCGAGTGCAGATTTTTAGAGTTGGCAGGTTTCACCTATTCAGCCAACTTTTCACATCAAATGATATCAAAACAAAATGACATTCAGCATTGGGTAAACAAATGCGAGCTCTTCACTTCCTTTCAGGTGTCCTCAAAGTTAACGACTCCCCATTTGTCACGATATTGCTGCGAGGCGACAGGCTTCGGGATTTGCTATCTTTTCGAAACGTAAGAGCCACGCGTTCTCCTAATGGCCCCCTCGACTTGGGAAAGGACATTTTGTCGTTGGGGATGATAGTAAAAGGTATCATGAAACATCTCGGGATGAAATATTGTCATCATCAGCACACAAAAAGGACACACGCACGCGCACACACACACACACACACACACACACACACACACACACACACACACACACACACACAGTGGCTGGAAGGCTTAAAGCACGTCACTGCAGAGAGATTGTCTGTGAACGTTCGCATGCATTTCCACGTGGACATTAACATCTCACAGAGAATCTGTGCTTTTCATTTGGAGCGATTGTATCTTTTTTTTTTGTCATTCTTTTTTTCCTTTTTGTTTTTTTTTTTTTTTTTTTTTTTTAAGGTGCCATAAGAGTCGCGAGCTGCTACCTCCGCCAAGGTGGTTGTGTGGAGAAGATTTTATTATTATTTTTTACAAAAGTTAGTGTAGGAGGAAAAAAAGTTCAAGGATCAAAGTGCAGTGTTTTGTTTTTTCTTCACATTTTTATAAAACGAAACCATGAAAGTATGGATTGTATTTTCACTCACGGAGGCAGCGCTTCACACTTGCCAATTAGTGTGTCCGATCCGTGCATGTGGCGCGAGCAGCTGACATTTTGCCAAACGTTGACTTTTGGGAGATGCTAATGCTCATCTGCCAACACTGGAGCTCTGCTTAGCTTTTGCTTTTGATATGATAGTACTTCCGCATTGTCGGTGGCTTGAAAATGACAGATCTTCACCCAGCCCAGCTGCCAAGTACTAAACACAAGATTTACTCAATGTAATATCAGAATTGAAAATGTTGTAAACCAAATGAAAAAACTCAACTTGACATATGTCCCCTGTGACTTTGATGCAAACAACTCTTGCGAGCAAAATTCAAGCATTTTCTGCCACGGGGGTGCAATTAGCTCCAAATTTCAGTGGAACCTCAAAATTCCAAGATTCTTTCGCCTCGACAAGTCAGCCAATCCCATGAGACTTCGTATACACAGGCCTTGAAAGGATTAACATCGCAAGTGTGCGTTTATTTTTCTTTGGCTTTTTTTTTTTTTTTTTTTTTTTTTGTGAAGGGAGTGTAAGGAGGGAAGAAATGTGCTGATAACCATAGAGCAGGCAATCAGGCAATAGATCTTATTGCGACAAGGTACAGTACAATATGGCCGAAGTGGTGTCAAATTTGACATTGCCATGCTGTGTTTTATTCATCAATGGGAAAAGTCTCATCTAACTTGCAGTCAGATCTCTCTGCTATTCAGAGTTCAGGTTTCACAACGAGGGTTAAGGTGTCAAAGTAGGGTTTCAAAGTAGGGTTAGGAACTCAAAGTAGGGTTAGCATTTCACAGTAGGGTTGAAACTACGGTTAGGGTTAGGGTTTCAAAAGTAGGGTTTCAAACTAGGGTTAGGGTTTCAAATTTAGGTTTCAAACGAGGGTTGGGGTTTCGAATGAAGCCAAGGTCTTCAAATTAGGGTTTCAGATTAGAATTAAGGTTTCAAAGGAGCGTTTCAAACTAGGGTTAGGGTTTCAAAGTCAGGTTTCACATGAGGTTAAGGGTTTCAAAGTAGGGTTTGATACAAGGATTAGTGTTTCAAATTAGGGTTTCAAAGTAGGATTTCAGATTAGGTTTAGGTTTGACCTGTATGTAGGGTTAGGGTTTCAAATTGCAGTTACAAACTAGGGTTAGGGTTTCAAATTAGGGTTAGGTTTTCAAAGTAGGGTTTCAAACTAGTGTTAGGTGTTCAAATTAGGGTTTAAAACTAGCGTTAGGGTTTCAGTGTAGCATTTCAAACTGGTGTTAGGGTTTCAAAGTGGAGTTTCATATTAGGGTTAGGCTTTTAATTGATAAAAAAAAATCAATTAAAATATTTTGAATTACTTTATTGTCATTGGTTTTACTTTGGCTCAATGTGTAGAAATATTGGACTAAGTATTGGTATGCTATTGCCATGAATTGGTATTTGATTTGATTAAAAAAAATTAAACACAAATATTTTCAATAGTTTAAAAAAAAAAACAAAAGAGAAACATACAAAATACTTTTGTAATATTGTTATGGTGGCAACCACTTGACTCTGAAACAGATTTACGAGCACAGTTTTTCCGCTATTTTCTATCAGGAGAAAATATGAAATACATATTATTTTTTTTAAATAAAATAAAAGGTTATATCACAATGTACGGCATAAAAAAATGTCTAGCTGGATACAGCTAGTATGATGTAAAGGTTTTTTGTTTTCAACTTTAGAGGTTTCACTGCATGTAGTCTGTCGACCCGAATGCGAGTTCACCCAAAGGGTACTGCAAATAAGTGAGGTTTTTTTTGGGGGGGCACTTTTTTTTTTTTTTCGATTGTCCGGCCTTGGCGGAGGTCTTCGCTCTTATGATTCTATCTTTATGTGCTTTGAGCATCCTCACAGACTCTTTCTTTTTCTCATTTTGGACTTTTGGAATGGAAGAACAAGGAAGTGGAGTTGTTTTTTTGTTTTTTTTTGTACACAGTTTGGCAGTTTTTGCATTGGTTCAAGTGTTTCGCTTTAACACGACTGCGCCTCCACCACCTGAGGCTGGACCGATTGTCTCTTGGGACACAGGATCTTAGAGAAAGCCCTTCGGAAGCTGCTATGGCACAGCGGGTACAGGAACGGGTTGATGGCCGAATTGAGCCACAGGAGCCAGAACGTGATGTCGTACCAGTACTCGGCCATGCACGTGCCGCTGCAGGCGGCGCGGATGATCATCAGCAGCGTGTAAGGCGCCCAGCAGATGCCGAAAATGCAAACGATGACGGCCAGCGACTTGGCGATCTTGATGTCTCGGGAAAGGCGGGATCCCGGCGCCCTACGACCTGGCGCCGACACCGCCGGCGAGGGCTGGAACGGCCGTGAGTTCCTCCCGCCCGGCGAGAACTTCTCCCGGTGCGCCAGGATGTGACTGGCGTCGAGGTGGGCGCAGGAGGACGGCGATACCCCGTCATCGTCCTCGATGACGGCTGAGATGGCGGTGGGCTCGCTGCACGACACCTTCACAACAGTCATGACAATTAGTTACGCATTTTATTTAACCCTTTCAGGTACGGCGGTTACTACAGTAGACAGCGATTACAGGGTGCATGATTGAGGGCACACAAAATCCAAAAATGATTGCAGTCGGTGGATTAGTCTATCTTTCCATTTTCAATTGATGACAGCGGAACCTCAATTAAACGAACAATAACTCGATTGTCCGTTTCATCAAAGTACTTTTTTTCCAGGCCTCAAAAACACCCGGCTCAAAATGATTGTTTTTTTCGAAACCTAAAAATGCCCGTTATGGTACAAATTTGCTGATTTGTACATTTTTCAGGGCCTAAAAAATGCAGAGTACAGTACAAAATTAGAGCATCGATGTTAGCATCCGTCATAGGAACATAGCTTTCAGATTATGTCATATTGAATTATTTATATCGAGGGCAGTTATTATTTTTTTTTTTTTACTGGAATGTATAGCTTACATGTCTCTCAAGCAGGCTACTTTTGGGACAGTTTTAATAAAGATGGTCTCTAATTATAACGGGGGGCGAAATAAAGAAAGCGCGAGCATTGTGGCTCATGGTTCAATTATCCTCCACCCAAGCACCAACAAGGAAAGTTTGGATGAACTTTAAAACTTTTCCAAAATTTTCATGCTTTAAAAAAAATAAAAATAAAGCCCCAGACAACTTAGCTCCTGGAATCATTGGGACATGGTAAGGTGACAACTCATGGAGGGATAATTTCAGATAATTATCTTTGAACTCATTTTTATTTTATTCCAAAAATTTCAACTTTTACTTATTTCATTAGTTTTCATTTACTACAACAAGCTTGGCCGAGTCAATTGCTGATCTGAGCCAAACGTTTAAATAATAAAAGAAAAACACAGGACCTCAAGGTTTTTGTTTTTCGCGGAAAATGCTGATTGGCAGTACATGCCCACTTTTTCAAGATTTGGTGGGTTACAACAGTTGTAACCCACCAAAGCTTAAAAATGTGATTATTATACTGGGTTTTTTTTCTCATCATTGTTATGTTTTGACTGCAACGGTTTCGAAGTTTGATTCAATAAAAAGTCAAATAACATTTCAAATCTGTCTTTTTTGCCCTGGGTTGAATGTGCCCCAGCCAGGCCCCCCTCAGTGAAATTGATCTAGAACCGCCACTGTTACAACCACGACATTTAGAATGAACATCAATTACCACGATACACGAATTTTTGTTAACTCGGGCTTCCATTTTCTAGACTGTTGCGGACTGGCAGTGATTTTCAACACTGCTCTGGAACCAAGAAAAAAGAGTTTAGCGAATAACCTTGCGCGTCTTGACGAAGAATACGGACCACGCCGCCGCGCCGTCCCGCTGCTTCTTCGCCGGCCTTGGGGGCGGGGCCTCATCGGGGCCGGCGCCCGCGTTCTTGTAACGCCGGCGGATGTTCAGGTAGATGCTAAGGTTGAAGAAGGCCACCGACACGAAGGGGGTGAAGAACTCGAAGGTGGAGGCGCACAGAAGGAAGTACCAGGTGAAATAGAACTCGGCGTAGCACTCGTGCGCTGGCACCACGCTGTAGCCTATCGCCGCCTCCCAGAAGATGATGGCGGGGCCGTAGAGAAGGAAAGCCAACGCCCACACCGCCACCATCTTGAGCACAGCCTGGCGGGTCATGTTGCGCTGCGCTCTGTATTTCACCTGAGATTAAAAAATAACAGGCGCGGGGTGATTTTCAGCCACACACACACACACACTGTCAAACTTTTAAATGTTAAAATAAAAAGAAACAAGACAAAAAGCGTTGCTTCATTATTAGATAAATTCCAGAGAAAATCTTCTGTGGATGATTGAAGCTCTTTTAAGTGGGGAATCTGCGCAAATGTACAATATCTTGACAGGTAAACCCGAACAGGGAACAGTTAACATGGATGACATTTTAAAGCAATGGCAAATTCTTATTTTTGAACATTGAGAAGATCAATGACTCACTCAATACCGCCCTCTGTTGTTGACAGTTAGTGACGTCATATGGGCGCCCCAAAAAAAAGTGGGCCTGACAACGTATTCTTGCTCAGACAATTTTGAATTTGTTTCCTCTTTCAATAGATCTCTAAAAGATTAATCCATCAGCAAAATAGTTTCAATTAATTTGATAATTGATTCGCTGGCGATGGATCGATGACGTTTTGCACCTCGAAATGGGGCGTGGCCTAGAGTATGATGTCAGGACATTTGACTCCCCCGCTCCATTTTCCACGTCTTTTCCATGCTCCTTGCAACTGTTTTCATTTTGTATTTGTGTGTTTGGCTGGTTCGTCATGAGTCACATTTTAGCTCTTGACACAAAGAAAAAAAAAAAGTTGGAAGTCAAGGTCCCACTCTACATGAAAAAATCTACTTGCCACCACTGGCAATGAATTCCATTTCAATCTGCCGCAGACGCAAGCTGACAAACAACCCCGGAGCGGCGCGTTTCAATGGTCCCGAATACTGCCGCGCTGACAGAGTGATGGCGTGAATAAAAAAAAGCCACTCATGATGTTCTTATTCTGTCCCGTGTGAGCGCAGATGAAGTCGAGGCACGGGAGGAAGGCTACCCAGGGAGCAGAACGTGGCGACTATGAAAAAAAATAATGCGCACAATTATTTTGATTGATACGATTAATAAACATGATTATCCACCGGTCTCTAAACTTAATTTATTCAACTTCCAAAAATCTACTTGAAATACATCTTGACAGAACAATAAGAAAATAAATTAGTAGCAAAAATGTAAATACGGCATTAGCAAGAAACTGCGGTGTGCACCTTGGCCTCTAAGGGGCAGTGTGGTGCTGTGAATGCAGGGAGTACTTGAATCTAGACAGGAGTAAGACAAAAGCTGAAAATTAGGTTTTTTACAGATGAGGAAGGAAATGTAACCTTTCATTGTTGCTAAATTATCTGTGTGTATGTGTTTCCGCAGCGTTTGTGTGAAAATATTCATAATTTGAAGGAATATCACTCCCGGAACTTGATGCTAATTTTCTAAAAGCATGTCAATTGGATTTTACCTTCACTGCTAGCATTAGCACGACCAATGTTTCTGAAACAACGTATGTCGTGTAATTAAATATACAGTATGTGAAATTCTTTTTGTTGTGTGTTTAGTCTTACATTTAACTCCACCTGGGGTGTCATTAAACAGCCAAAAAGCAGAATGAGGAAGGGTAAAATAAACACACGTCACACGCTAACTACACACGCAAGACAGTGCATTCAGGGTGCTTTCACCACGCAAGAACTTGCAACACACCCTGCATTTCGGTACTGTTGTCATGATTGTGAGAAGCCAAAATTGAAACCATGATTAAATTTGGATTAATTTTCCATCCTTACCGAAGAATATTTATCAGGATGGGCTGCAGGCAACTGGAAAGAGTGTATGAGACATCTGCACGCGCATTTCATTATCATCAACATCATCATTGTAGTCTTCATTTTGGCATTGCTCCATCTTCACTCAGCCGAAATGACGTCGTTCAAAGACTGCATCGTTGCTTTCAATATTAAAAAAATAAATAAATAAATAAATCCGACATCTTAAAACAGATGGCGAAGGAGGATTGGTCATTCGCCCATTTGCTGTCAATTAACTTTACATCCGCTGTCTGATGGGCTTTATGTCCTTCTGTCAGAGAACCCTTCGTATCGTTTGATGAGGCAGGGATGTGGCAGAGAGGGGGTGGGGGGTGTGATCCCCAGTGCCCTGGTGTAAACATAAACGGGCTGTCACTTATATAGCGCTTTCCCACCTCGGGTACTCAAAGCGCTTTACACTGTTACCTCATTCATCTACTGCTGACAGAGCATCGGGAGCAACTGATAAGTATTTTGCTCAAGGACACTTCGACATGGCCGGGGATCGAACCGGCAACCTCGGGGTTGGGAAACTGAGCCACGCCGCCCCGACAAAAGTTACTAAGTCATACATCAGGTTGCCAAAAGAATGAAACAATGAATCGTTAACCCTTTCAGGGACAGCGGTCACAACTGTGGACAGTTTATCATGTTATCATGTGACAGGGTGCATGAAAGGGTTCATGTGGACCGGACTTCTTCATGTGAACTTATTTAAACCAACTCTCCCTCTCTCTCTCTCTCTCTCTCTCTCTGTTTATAGGGCGTAAAAAGCATCGTATGCCGTGCGCTCTTCGTGACCCCACCGCACCTGGAAATGTTTGCACTTGCGGATAAACAGTTGAATTGGCTTGGCGCAAGCTAGCTAGTACAACAGAACATGGAAGGATTTCAAACTTTACCGAAAGAAGGCAAACAATCCGGGTTCTGTCGTTGGCTTGTGTACAGCGAGGCATAAAATATATATTTTTTTTCATTTAAAGTGATTTAAAAGGAAAAGCTTCCGGTAAGTTGAAGCGGCTGCACGTCGGCCGCATATGCGCACTCTTGCTCCGCCATGTCTCAGCAGCCCATGCATTACGTATTTCACGGTATTTTTTTTAAATGGCATCTACTTTTAACACCCAGGCGGTGTGTGTCTCTGGGGAGCAAAAATTGTGCGTGGGAAGCCGTTGTGATGTGTTTGTGTCTTTTATCATTTGTCTTGTGAAGCCCTTTGTGTTGCATTTTATGTATGAAAGGTGCCATATAAAAAGACGTGTAAAGGTTTGATTTGCAGTCAAAACAACAACGTCGAAAGTTGCAGACAATCCACTTTGAGGAGCCTGCTTTTGACGTTTGATTTGTTCAAGTTCAACCCTTTCAGGGACAGCGGTTACGACAGTGGACAGCTGATCATGTGATCAGGTTACAGGGTGCATGAAAGGGTTCATTAAAAAAAAAAAAAACATTGCTTGAATCATCTTCAAAAAGACCGTGAATATCACAGAATGCTTCCATTTTCAATAATTTGTTCGTTTAAAAAATGCAATCGAATTTATTTATTATGTTTTGTATTTCATATTTCATGATGTTTTGAATTAAAGTGTTTCAAAAAAAATGTTTCCTTTCAATTAACAATTACAATCGCCATACCGTCATATTCAATCTAAATGTACATAGGTGGGAAAATGTATTTTGACACTGATGCCACTCTGACAAAGTGTATTTTTCATTCAGACAAATCAAGGAGTCCTAAAAAAAGATTTCTAAAACACGACTAAAAATAACAAAAATGTAGGCCAACTCGCTGTCAAAAGCGAGCAGCTGGTGCAGGAACTGAATATTAAACCCCACCTAAAATATTCCAAACATGCATCCAGAAATCAACGCAAAAATGCTACTTGGTATTCGCGGGCCGTAAAGCTTTTCCAAATGGACTCAAGGTTGCATAACAGAAGGCCTTGTGCCTTTTTCAAGCGCACGTGTGCTCGACATTGGGGGGGGGCTTGGTGGGTGTTCAAATGCATAATGAATGAATGCCTAATCTTGGCCAATCGTGGGGAGCAGTGGTAAAATGAACATGAAACGGCCAGTAATTTGTCTTAAAAATTCTCTTTTAAGTGCTCCTCTGGCCATTTAGGACTGAATTTTTCTAACGTGGGACACCTTTCATGTAATTCTCATCCTGAGGCTTGGAATTTTTTTTTCTCAATATATTAGACCCCCCACCACCCTCCCACACACCCCCTGGCCCATGCTCCGACCGAGCTCAAGGAAGTGATGTTCCCCGCCGTGCTGACCTCCGAGAGGGAGATCAATAGCGGGAGCCCTCCAAAGCACTGCGTTCATTCATACACATGGCTGAGCGTGCATGTTTGCTTGGTGTGTTCGAGTGCGGCCAGACGGCAGATCATTGGTGGACTACTGTGACGAGACGATTAATTGGCGGGCTACAGTGGCGATGTTTAAATCTCTCCCCCAACACCAAAAAAAAAAAAAAAAAATTCTCTCTGCTGTAAAGCTAAACAAATACTAAAGGACAAAGGTCAATATGTTCTGCTTGTAAGTCGTATCTTTTCAATTGTAAACGTTAAGGGAAAAAATATGTATTTAGATTTGATTATTTATATATTTTTGAATGAATTGGACGATTAATCGGTTGTTGGAATTTTACCCTGCCAAATATTGAGCCTAAAAGAAATAATAAATAAATATAAATCCAAATCGGTCAGGTCCAAATTGTGACACTGCAACAAGCACATATGAAAGAAATCCGTCACTCACAGCAGCAGTGGGTGAATTGGCCGATTAATCGGTTATCGGAATTTTATCCTGCCAAATATTGGGACTCACCCCCCCCCCCCCAAATTAAAAAATAAAAATAAAAATCCAAATTGTTCAGGCCCAAATTGTGACACTGCAACAAGCACATATGAAAGAAATTCGTCACTCACAGCAGCGATGGGTGAACCATCAGGCAAACAACAGGCAATTGCCCGGGTGGAGGGGGGGGGGAGTTTTCAGGGGCTCCCAAACATCTCATAAAAACTGATTATATGAAGTTTCCTTTCAATTTAGCCCCATCACAGTCGCACCATTTGAGGTCTAACTTTGATTCATCCCCTGACCACACTCGTAATGAACGGAAATGCCATGAGTCCGTTCCAGCGCGAGCGTGTCTATCCCATTTTGGGACGGTGTTGAAGCACCCCTAAAATAAAGCCCAGCCCCCAAATTTGAGGGCTCCGAATATTTACTGAATGACTTAAAAAAAAAAAAAAAAAAAAAGCTTGTGAAGTGTTAAAACCATTCAGTGTTGGGTAGTCACGTAATATTTTATAAAAAAAAAAAAAAAAACCTTCGATAGCAAATTGATTTACAAATCAATCATCATCCTCCATTGACATCAGAATCTGTGCTCATGCCCCCCCGCCCCTGCCCCACACCTGACAACGAGCCTTTAACACTTCAACAAACCAGCGACTGTGGTGGCATCATCTCCAAACTCTTTTTTTTAAAGATCTCAGGAACTAAAAAGTGCAAATCATGCTAACTCAAATTGATCTTGTCACTCATTATAGTCTAAAAAAAAAAAAACATCCAGACTTTCACTCCAGAGGTGACGAATGCTGCACAGCTCCGGTAAAGAAAGTAAAGAAAGAGGCGGAGCTTGACGACACCTCTTCGACAGTTCGATCGTCCAAGAATTCAACAAATTGCTTCATCAAACATGAAAATAGCAGACGCCTTCCATTTTTTTCAGTGTTTACCCTCGTCAGACTCGCAGGTGTGCTGGAGCCTGTCCGTAAACAGCCCACACACGCTGGCAATTCGCACTTACGGACAATTTCGAGTCTTCAATCAAACCTGACGTGCTTGTTTTTGCTATGTGTGAAGAAACCGGAATACCTGCAGAAAATGCAAACACCGGACAGAACAAAGAGAAATGAAAAGAAACAGCTCTCAGGGTGACGTAGGGCAATCCATCTCTAAAACTGAGCTTCAACATCAAAAGCGTTTTTTTTTTTCTTATTTTTTTAAATAGTGAGAAGGGTTGTGGGTGCAGTGGTTCTCAGATCTTGAGTGACAGGAAACGAGAGAAGGGTGGCACATATAGACCGGGGATGGACAACTTGTTTTTTTCTTTCAAAGCCCTAAGAAAATCTTCTAAAAGAACGCTGGAAAATAATCAATAGACATTTTCCACAATGAAGGGAGGAAACGGGGGAGATAAATCTTGGAAAAATGGAAAGAAAGGTGGGGGGGGACAAATTATTTAAAAAAAATCCCCCTGTGCCGAAAAATTAAAAAAGCAATGCGTTAATTTGTGAATGTGTGGCGTGCGAACTGGAAGCAGGGGGGGGGGGGGGGGGGCTGATTGCAGCTTTACATTGCAGTATCACAATTACCCACTAGATGGCTTAGTTGCGCTTACACCAGGTCTTATAATAAAACACGAGTAGCCCGAGTACCTTTTTGCAAACTTGGAATGGCTTGCAGGACAAACACAGGACATCAATCATACTCACATTTTGAGTGAGTTGTTTTTTTCTGAAAAGTACAAAATGAGTTCTGGCACTTCATGTTTGTTCATTGTTCGATAAAGACAAATCACCATTGGTCATCCATCTATCGCATGGTGGCTGGTAAGATGCAGCCCGTCCCAGCCGACTTTGGGGCGACGGAGGTGGTTGCACGCTGTGATTGGTCGGTGACATCGACAAAAGACCATTCACACCTAAATTCACCCTTTATGGACAATTTGCAATCTTCACGAAAACGAAAATGTGTGATTTTTGCAAAGACAACCCACGCAAGGAAAGAAGTGAACATTTCAAAACCGAAACGCAGGAAATCGAGAGTCGAACCCCGAAGCTCTGGACTGTGAGGCAGATGTGCTAACCACTAGGGCGACGTATTAACCCATTCATTCCTCTGGTTAGTTTTTTTTTTTTTTGCTATGGTCGGCCTGTGCCGAATTGTTCGAAGGAACAGTCAAAAAATTAGGCACGTCTTTCTGTGTGACGCAGCGCACCCCACCACCAAAACTGCAAAACTGATCCTCACCATCAAAAGCCCCACTATTTTATTTTCT
>NW_017806175.1:5483216-5487398 GCF_001891065.2 Hippocampus comes | reverse complement strand
TGGGGGAGGCGCGGGGGTGGGGGGGGGGTCGGCGGTGGTACTCACCGCTCTAGTGACAGACAGGAAGCGGTCGTAGCTGATGAGCACAATGTTGAACACGGAGGCGGTGCAGAGCAGGTAGTCCATGACCAGCCACACCTTGCACAAACCCTTGCCCAGCATCCACCTGCCCGTCAAGTTGTACGGGATGTACACCGGGATGCAGAAGGCGCCTAGGAGCACACCATCATGCACATCATGATGAGGATGACAATGAGAAGGGCAATCATGCCAGTTTGCTCACGCGAGGGAGAGGAGACGAAGAACGTTTTGGGAATGCAATCAGATTTCCTGCAGTGGTTTGATTGAAAGGGGGGGGGGGGGTTAATTCACCCTCAGCGCTGCAGATAAGAGCAGCACAAAGAGGGTGTGAGGAAGAACCCCTCCTCAATTCATTAAAAAAAATGAATCTATTTTTAGCTGTTTTGAAGATAAATTGGCCACTCCGTAGTGAGTGATTGGGAGATAATTGCAGGGAGGAACAAAAGACTTGAAGGAGGCAGAAACGGAGAGAGCGCGAGGGGGGGCCGGGGGGGGGGGAATTATCCAAAATGTGAGTGCAAAAAAAAAAAAAAAAGGCTAGACACAAAGGGGCCAACTCACCCACGAGGAAATCAGATATGGCCAGGTTGAGGAAGAAGTAGTTGCTCTGAGTTCGGAGGGTTTTGTCCACGACGAACGCCAGGATGACCAGCGCGTTGCCCGCCACCACCGTGGCCACCAACGTCACCATCAGCACCGAGAGAAGCAGCGCAAGGTAGCCCGACAGTGGCTGCCCGCCGCCGCCGGACACCGCCGGGGTCAAGTTACCGCTGGAGTTGGACTCCAACACGCCCATGGTTAGCGGGGCTCCCGCAGCATCCTCACCGTCGCACCCCCCACGCCCCCTTTAGCCCTCCCCGCCCCCGCTCTCACCTTCGTCGCACTCGCCAAGTTCAGCGGCGCGCTTCACCGAGCTGCCCCAAAAACATTTGGGGAGACGCCGGCGCGTCATTACGTGCCATTGTCTGTTTCAGGACTTTGGATAAGTTTTGGCAAGAAGAAAAGGAAAAGGGGGCACTGTTGAAATTAAAAAAAAAAAAAAAGGATAATAAATAAATAAATAAAAAGAGAGGCGTCCTCTGGTCACCTCGTGGACGGCGGAGCGCAAAGAAGATCGTCCTCGCGCGTGGCGCGCGCCTTTATTCCTTGTGCGCACGAGAGGTGTGAGCGCACGTTGCTTTTTTTCTTTTTTACCCAGCGGCCGTTTTACAACCGCGTTCCACTTCCGCTTAGATCTCCACAATAAAAGCGTTTTCGTCATCACGTACTATACAAGGTCACACACAGAGACATGCTTTCGAACAAGCATGGAGAAAAATACTTTCGGAAATATCTGGAAAGCGTCAATGATTTTTTTATTTTTATTTTTTTTTGCATTTGTATGCACTCACATTCAAGTAGAGTGAAAAGAAAAGTCACAGGAATATGTTTGAATGATGCGGCCAAAACATTTGAAATAAAGTGTGAATGACCCGATTGTCCGGGTGGCCGATGTGACACACATCTGTACTTAAAACCACTGTAAAGATTATTTATTGGCTAATTCATATTTTTAAGCAATATGAAAGAGAAAACTCAGGTGAAAACCAAGTTATGAGTTTGTTTGTTTTGTTTTTTTTAATCAAATCCCATCGCATGAAAGTTTTGCCTACCTTTGGGAAGTTTGACTTTGTCTCGCAAGCCAGGAGGAAAATGATGCAGAAGAAAGTTGTCTGGACTCTAATCATCCATCCATCCATTTTTCGATTAGCTTATCTTCACAACGGTCACGGGGGAGGGATGGGGGGCTGCAGCCCCCCACCCCTCCCACCAATTCGTCATCCGCCGCACGTGCTCTTTTATTGTGAAGGAAAGAAAGCATCCGGGCGGTGGCGGCGGCGGCAGCGGGCGCCTCTTTGTCCTCAGCCTCCTCATCATGCCTGCAGTGTGCAATCACAAACCTTGAAAAGGTCCACTCCTCGTGAACTTGTGTAAGCCTCGTCGTCGTTTAGGGTCCATCTCATGACAGATGTACAACCCCCCCCACGACCCCCCCGCCAATGAAGACCCTCTTTCTGACCCTGCATGTGTGCACCGACGGTGAGATTAACGCATGCACCGACATGAGAACATCAAAGCTGAGAAAGGACTGCGTTGTCTCCAGGCGAAGTATCAGTGTCTTATTTTTTTTAGTTATTTATTTATTTCCAAATTGGAGCATCCAAATCACACCCCCCCCCCATGCCCCGAGTGTTCAAAGTCTAATAACAAATTGTCAAAGATGCCAGCGCAGTCATCCGCTGTGTAAAAATATGCAAATCCGCGGTGAAATTTAATAAATGAAGGCTCCATCAGCTCAACTTGCAATGGCTCGTGTAGCCCGTGGAAATCGTGATTGTTCTTTTTAGATGAAGCGCATATTGAACACTGAATAACCTCTTGTTATTGCTTTGGCTAGTTTCAGATTTAAAAAAAAAAAATGAAGAACAACAGCAACTACAATAAAAAGAATTTGAGTTGCGCATGATTGCTGGTGACCTTTATGGCAACACTGACCAACAAATCTAGAAAGTAGCTTGCGCCAAAACAATTTGCTGAGCTGTTGTTTTTTTTTTTCCCGTACCGTATTTTTCGCATTATAAGGTGCTTCGGAGTATAAGGTGCACGAAACAAATTTTCATTTCTTAGGGCGCACCGCATTATAAGGCACAGTTGCATAATGCATCCACTAGATGGAGCTACGCTAAAGGGAATACAATACAATACAGCTTTATTTATATAGCGCGTTCACAAACGCTGCAGCTGTAACAAATCGCTTTACAGAACATTTAAAATACTACGTCCAGGAAATCAGAATATTGATCCGTATATAAGGCGCATCAGATTATGAGGCACACTGTTGGCTTTTGAGAAAACTGAACGTTTTTAGGTGCGCCTGATAGTGCGGAAAATGCGGTACATCTTTACGTTGGGGGCAATACATATCCGGTAAAATATTGAGCCAAGCATGACACAAATTGACTTGGTGAAATTGGTGCATGTTTCTTTTGGGTGAGATCAAAAACTTTTTTGTTGCTCCCTGCACCCCCCCAAAAAAGTTTTATGATTTTCATTGAGCAGTGATGCATTGTTGAACAGAGAGAGCTGAGTTGAATACAACGGACATTTATCTTGATTGGACTTTGGAGCCTAATCAGCTGCTAATCGAACGCCTCCTGGTGAGGAAGAGATGACTAATAGGCGAGACTTGCAGCCTCACCCGGAATTTTTTTATCCTTTTTTCCATAGTTAGGTTAAAATTGGTGTGACTAACACGATATATAAAGGTACACCGTGCTCTCATGTCTACAAAGAACACATGTGCATCATTCATTACACTCAACCACGCACACACTAAATATTCTGGAAAATGAGTACAGCAAAAACCTCCAAAATCGAACCGCCTGAGGTCATACAAGTGAGATTTTTTTTCCCGTTAATATGTCGCGCCAAATATCAACATTTGGAGTGCTTTTAATTTGGTGAGGATCAATCCTTTTTGCATTTTCTTTGTTTTTTTTTTTTTTTGTGACCAAAGAAAATAAAAATCCATGCAGGGAGTGGTAACAATGGTGAGCTTCTTTTTGCACTTGTCTATGGTGACACTCTGCATGTTTGTATGTCTTCATTATGACACTGCGCCCTGAACACAAAACGCATGACAAACATTTTTTGTAGTTTTACTTTTGGGAAGGCTGGAACGGATTCATGGCATGTTCATTCATTTTAATGTAGGAAAGATAAAGCGCGGAGACTTCGTGTCATCAAAATTCCCAGGCGCAGTCAGTAAACGATGCGATCGATCATTGCCGACAGCCTCTCAAAAACATCCACCCTCTTATCCAATTGATTTGTCTTATTACGACAACCGTGACAGTCTGACCCAGTAACAATTAAATTCAAAGGGAAACAAATCCGAGGTTGCCTTTCAATCTTTTGGGTTTTTTTTGTTTGACCATAGTTGAAGCAGAATTTTAAAACATCAGCTCTCACCCACAAGGCGACTACAAAGGTAAGTAATTCCCATCAACTGCACCCCGTGTCGGCTCTGCGCAGCTCAAGGTGCTTCCCTCCTGAGGATAA
>NW_017806175.1:5412682-5483194 GCF_001891065.2 Hippocampus comes | reverse complement strand
GTGAGGGCCGCATAAGCTTTGCTTCTGTGATGGGGGGGTTTGGGGGGAGGGGATCATATTCTGGGATTATCGCAGCCGTCCGTAAAAATAAAAGTCAAACTGGAGGCAAAGTTCTGCTGAGACGCATTTGATAGCTCATCCCCCAACGTCGACAAGTGCTGAAGAAGATCCTCTTCACGGCGGAAGAGACATACAGGATCGTTGCAAAAGTCTTGGCCACCCCCCCCCCTTGTTGATTTTCCACAGTAGCCATTTTGATACTGTAAAGCTTGTCAATTTAGTGTCGCCCGTCCGTCTCGGATACATGCTTCCCATTTTAAAAAGTTGTGGATTCGTTTTTGTTTTTTGTCCATCCCAATGTCATGAATGGCTGCAACCTGACCTTTCCCATTTGGCTCATCGGGGAAGATTTTCACCTCTCTTATGTTTTCATTGATTGTACTTTCAAAAACAAAACAAAAAAATCAAAACAACATCAACATCAAACCGTGAGCGTTTGATTTTTTTGGCAATACTCCATCACGAACAAGTCATGCTAGCAATGGAGATGCTTCCGCGTCCCACTGTGCAGAGTGGGAAGGAGTGAAGTGAGGCTCCATTCGGATCTTCCTCGGAATTTCATTGTGTGTTATTAAAGTACAGTATAGGGATTTTTTTTTTCATTAAAAACACAAGATTTTTTTGGGGGGGTGGGGTGGGGGGAGTGGCGGGGACTGCAACACATTTATCGTACCATTCAACAGTATGCAGTGGTGGTCCTAGCATAAATGGCTCCTTGGGCTAGAACCCCCCCACACACACACACCTCCCCCTCCCCGCCATTCACCCCCGTTTTACTAATCCATTGTCTCTTCACGCATCTATTCTACAGGGGCAAACTCCACAAGGGGTGCATAAATTCCGCACGCGAATGCCAATGATGTACACGTCACCGATGCCAATAGAAAAAAAGCATTTGACATTCCAAACGGCGCCCTGTGGAACCCCACTTATTGCGCATACCAGAAACTGCCACTGATTGTACATCCCCCACATCAAGTTTCACATCCTTGATGTACAGTGACACAGGCGGCCAAAGAATTGTTCATCGTTTTGTCGGTCCGCGTATCGGTTTCTTCACAAGCCCGTGGAGAAAATCTGGGCTGAGACGATGACGACGATGATAATGATAAGCTTGTGGGGGCGTCCTCGCAGCTCCTTGTAATTATTCTCACATGAACTTTGCACGCCGAAATGAATGCGCCATCCTTGAACTCCGCCCCCCCCCTCCCCACTCACACACACACACTCACACACCCTCGTCCCTTTAGAGCAAGATGACTAAACGCTGAATTAAATCAACATTTAAAAGAGGACTCGTGAGGGCGATGTACGCTGAGAGCTCCGCAGACAAACGCGGGGATATTTATAGGAGACAGTCGGAATCCGCCTAAAGGCAACAAGCGAACGTTTTTAATATGCAGATTAAGTCTCAACCTCCCAGTGATGAAGTGACATCCAAACAGAGGTGCGGGGAGCCGACGCCACACTGCATGCAAAACGCTCGCCAATGACACGCCGATGCACGGACATGAAGAAAGTTCTCCTCGTCAACTTGGTGTCGCTGATTCACCGGGAAGATGGAATACGTTTGTGCTTCAGCCTCATTTGGATCGGGAAGGAAACGCCGATGGGGACAAAGCGATTGCCCCCCCCTTCCCCCCACCCAGCAATGACACTTATTGGAGCGCTGATAAGTTGGGCAAATAAGACGGTTCGCGCGGGGGAAACACTCCACGTCGTTTTGAATGCGTGCAACCACATTCATTAATTGTCCAACGACGGCGGCTGTAATAAAGTCTAAACCAGGGGTGTCAAATTCATTTTTTGTCACGGGCCAGATTTTAGATATCGTTTCCCTTGGAGGGCCGTTTTGACTGAAACGATATCAAGAGGTCAAGAAGAACGGTTTATTCGTCTTTTGTTTAAGTTACTGTGTTGAGGGGCTTGGCAACAAGAAAATGCTGACCGTATCGCTCTTATTTATGACAAATGAGAATTTAAAATTTGGGTCGAGATTTTAGCAAGCATCATGAAAGTTGCCATATTTTATTTGCTTTCGCGGGCCGCATAAAATGATGTGGCGGGCCAAATCTGGCCCCCGGGCCTTGAGTTTGACACCTGTGGTGTAAAATCTCCGCCACGCCAACTCCACTCGGACAAAGTGCGTTACGCCCCCGTTAAATACAGACTTTGATCACCTTAATTCTTATTTCGGTTTATCCATTCGGAACCTTTGACACACCGTGTAAGAAGGAAAATGATGACTCACGAAACTCGGAACTGTGTCATTTTATTGATGCTGTACCGCCTGGGATTATTTATTGGTTTGTTGGACAAAATATCCGTTTGGATATTGAGAAGATAGAGAATAGTAAATATATTTTTCAAAAATACATCTTGTTATTGATACCAATAAAAGTCAAAAGCAGTGATGATTCTTTTTTTTTTCTTGATGAACGACAGGACTTGATCCTTCGAAACACAGATTTTTTTTTTTTCCCCCTAGTATTCGCCCCACTTTTAGTTTTCAGTGCGGCTTTCCTATTTCTGTGTCACTGCAATAGTCAGAAACACAAATGGCGCGTTGAAATGGAAACGCAGGAAGTGAAATGCCGTCGGCCGTTAATACTGACTAAAATGCTTTCAATTGCACATTTTCTCCAAGTAAAAACAACACAGGCCGGAAAACGACAACTCCATTCAAAGTCTTTTCTCGGCGTAATCATTTTGTCTTCTTGCTTTTTGGCCGCTTTCCCTTTCCCGCTGATTTGGCATCGTCCTGTGAAATAACAACAACAACAAATTATTCGGGGGTTTATCATTATGCTACCTTAGTGGCTGATTTTTTCTTTTTTTGGAGTGGCGCTTTTGAGAGCGGCTGAGAGTTTTTGACAGCCACTTGGGCTTTTCCGCTGCTTCTCGCGTCCCCGTTTCGCTGAAATGTGTTCATGGCATCCTCATGATTTGGCCCGCGTCGCTTTTTCAACGCATGTCCGTAAATGCATCAACCACAGCACTTATTTGGGCGCTCTTGTACAAAAGCCCCTCTCGGCTGGTGTACCAGTGTGACCTTTGAACCTCACTTGGATGGACAACTTCAGCCGAGAAATGCGGCGGAGAAATATAATGAGGGGTGGGGGGGGGGGGGTTTCTCTTAAAACCTACAAGAAGCGAGCTCATTTCACCTTTGCCCGCAGCCATATCTTCCATCTTTTATCAGACAGCCGTTGAAATCAATACGCTTCTCGGTGCAAAGCTTTGAGAATTGATTGACAAATTGACTCTTTTAGGGGGTTTCAAAAAAAAAAAGAAAGAAAAACGGGGGTCCTTATCTTTTTGGCTCCTCTCACCACTTGTTCGACATGCGTTACTCGAATGATGGGAACCTGAATGTCACGTTCAGTTTTTGGGCCCCCGGCGTTTTCAGCGGTTGTTTCGCTCAGCGGATGGATACAAACGTTCAGGATGGAAGGTGGCCTTCTGTCATCACCCTGGTCAACTTCACACCGAGACAGTTGCTGATAAACATCCTTTGCGCGCACCAATCTCCTGCACGCGTCCGTTTTATGCTTGCGCCAGGTAGACCGCGCACCACGTCTGAGCTGAATTTAAAGGGAATGAAAAGAGCCACTTCCATTGGGTGGAAAGCACGTCGGCTGTGTTCACACCCACGACGGCGCAAATGCATCACTCCAAATAGGTGCGTCTGCGAAAACAACAAAACTAAAAAAAAAAAAAAAACTCCAGCGTTCACGACCCACAACGGCGCAAATGCCCCACTCCAAATAGGTGCGTCTGCAAAAACGTCAAAAAAAAAACAAAACTCCAACGTTCACGACCCACAACGGAGCAAATGTTCTACTCCAAGTAAGTGTTTCTGCAAAAACGGCAACAAAAAACAAAATTCCACGTTCACGACCCACAACGGCGCAAATGCCTTGCTCCAAGTAAGTGCGTTGACAAAACCGTCAAAAGAAGAAAAAAAAAAAAAACAAAACTCCAGCCATGCAAACAATTAGTGCTTTGCGCTAGACTGGTGCTGAGCACAAAACGAGGACCCTTTATGTTTAAAGAGCCGACACCGTCATCGACACCCTCCACTGGTAGAAATGCATACATGCCACAACTCTTTCTGGCTGATCCTACAATTTTCCCTCACGACTCCAATCAATGCGCCCACGATAGATTTTCCAACCTTGCTCTCAGTCATCCTGAGGAGGGCAAACTAAAAAGTTGTGCTCTGAGACTGATTAGAACCTTGGAAGCGCAATCTGGTTGGTACTTTGGAAGAAAATTGCATACTGTGATTCTTTTTTTTTTTTTTTCCCCAGTGATTGTTCTTTGAACTTGGTTAGCCGGTTTTCAGCGGTGAGACAGGAGCGACGCTAATTGGCATGTCGACGCTCTCGAGCCAATAAAAAGCTTGGCACATTGTCATGTTATTTTAATTCTTCTTTAATTAAACGGGCAGGTCCAAACTCAGATTAATGCGCCCCGGTTGGACCTTTCCCTCCATCCCACCCCCACCAGGCCAACGAGGCATCATTCCTGAGTAAATATAATTAATCACATCAACCGGGACACTTGAATGGGCCACAAAGCTGTTACTGTTGCCAATGGGCGGCTAAAAACAACAACGCTGTGATTAATTTATCGATTCCCTTCGCCCCGGGAGCCTCGGGGCGGCTCGCGGTGTACAAGTAAATAGCAGGATAATCGAGGGAGATGGTCGCCAACCGAGTAGCTAGCTACGCTTGAGGAATTTCTCCCCGTCGCAGACGCTACCTGGAGCGCCAGCCCATGCGGGAAATAAAGTGAATCTCGGATCTATCAGACGACACTTCTCAGCGCACGGGTTCCAGCGCCACGGCGGCGTTTTGCAGAGCGGGAGAATCGGGAGGCAATTAAAAGTGCAGATTGGGCCTGTGATTGCGTTCCAAATACAAAATGAAAAGAGGTTTGGGAATTCTCCAATATGGAAACCAAGGTGACCTTGGTTTGAAGTCTGGGTTTTAGTTTCTCTCCCAAATAAAAAAATAAATAAATAAATAAATAAATACCCTGCCACCAAAAAAAAAAGTGTTAATTGGCCCACATTGTCTGAACTAAATTGGCCTGCATTGTCCCAACCAAAATATTGATTTAAACCAATAATAATAAAAATAATATGGGGGAAAAAAAAGCTTTTTAATGCTTCTTTATCAGTACAATGAAAGCAACTGAAGCCCACGTGAAGTGAAGTGCTTCATTTTAGCGGCTAGCTTGTTATTCAAGCCACGGAGAAGACGAGGGTCTATTTATGCTCCAGATTGGTTCCGCGGCTGCGAGCCTTGCACCTGGTTTGGCGCACAGCTTGACAGTCAGCTGGCTCTTAAAGCGGAAGACAAGCATCTTTTTTTTTTTTTTTTTTTACACTAAGCTGACATCTTTTTGAAGTTGTTTTTTTTTTTCTCCTGACTACCTTTAATCTACGTGTGATGTTCCAGCTCAAAAGATCCACGCAATAAGTTTGTGTAACATACAAACGGCTTCAAAGTGGACCGGCGGGGCCCGACTTTGGGGAGAAAGCGTTTGATCTCGGAAAGGTCGGAGCTTCAAAATGGTGTCCAAACGTGAAGGCGCTTCCTGAAGTGGAGGAGCGGCAAAGCCAAAGATGGGATCAAGTACGAATCGCGAGGCTCAAGTTTTAACCTTCGAGTCTCAGGCAAGTCCAGATTCATTTTGACCTGGATAAGTCAAGTGATGTTGTTATTATTATTTTTATTATTATTATTATTATTATTACGGACGGCCTCGCGCTGAGGTTCAGGGTTCGATTCCGGCCCCGGCCTTCCTGTGCGGAGTTTGCATGTTCTCTACGTGCCTGCGTGGCTTTTCTCCGGGTGCTCCAGTTTCCTCCCACATTCCGAAAACATTCAATGGCAGGTTAATGGAACACTTTAAAATTGTCCCGAGGTGCGAGTGCGAATGGTTGTTCGTCTCTGTGTGTCCTGCGATTGGCTGGCAACCGGTTGAAGGTGTCTCCTGCCTACTGCTCGAAGACGGCTGGGATAGGCTCCAGCACCACTTGTAAGGATAAAGCGGATCGGAAAATGGATGGATGGATGGACATTATTATTATTACCCATAGATTTGTATGTCATTTATTAATTTTTTTCCAATAAAGAGTGTGAACACTCCCTGCAAAGCCCAATCATCGAGCTCAACACGCATAACTCAAAGTAGCTGTGTCAGCAGTCATAGTGGCCGGTGGACATTTTTTTGGGTCCTTATTTTTTCGGAGCTGAGCATCATTCAACGAGAGCGCGACAACGATGCGCGCTGTCAACATCCGACCCGGTCACGAGCACGCCGTGCCTGTCCGCTAATGGCCGCCCTCGCTCAGCGGGGTAACGCCACTTGTCACGCAGCCGCCCGACTGGATCCTTGAACCCGACACTCAGCCCGGCCTCGGAGGCCTTTTCTGGCAGCCGCCGCGTGACGCTATTACTGCGTCGATATGACACAGCGGCATTCGCTAATGTCTGTTGGCATTTTGCCGGCTTTCGAGGTAATATCGGAGCCACAGGGCAGCGCCTGTGTGGAAGTTTCACATCTGACATTCACTTTTAATGCCATTTGTGTGGAAAGCCTCTAAAAATAGGGTCCGACATGAACGCTTATGGGTGGGTGGCCACCATGGGCCGAGTTGTGAAGACCCTGCCTGAAGCGGCAATGGCCCTGATTGAAAACAAAACTTAAACAAAATTTATCATTTTATCAGAGCAGAAATCCTGAACCTGGTTTGAAACCAAAATTTAAAACACTAGCTCAGACGTTTCTTCAACCCTCGCCAACGTCCTAAAAAACTGGGGACAACTCACCGATGAGGCAGTGTATCCCTCTTGCACTAGGATGCTTCGAGCGCAGTTGTTGATGTGCTTGAAGCGGTCGGGACCAAGCAGAATCCCTCCATACCAACGGGACACCACCACCAGCACGTTTCGCACGTCCAGAATCTGTAGCGGCACACAAAGTGGAGATGTTACAGAAATGTGACTTCTATTTTTTTGTTGTTGTTTTTTTTTTACATGCACATTTGTCAAAATGTGAGCTAGCCTTTCTGAACTTTGTTGTATTGTGAGGTCACAATCAGGTTCGTTTTCATAACATCACGGCTCACCTGTTTTCTAGGTATGACGTTCGCAAGGCGCTTTGATGCCAATTTCAGTGGATGGCAGGAGGTGACACTGCATAAAATATCAGCCTCCTTGGATGGCTGATAAATGGGTGGATTATTCTTAAGTCTTATTCCACAAATATCATTTTTTTAGTTAGGAAACCCTGCATTCTGTAGCGTTTCTGGTTTTGATTTTGGCTTTAAATTAAAAAATGCAAAACATGTCTCATTCAAAAAAAAAAAAAAAAAGATAAATCACACCATGGAGGAGAGAAGTGGGGAGGGAAAAAATGCTACTCATCAATATAACTGCCTGTGATGTGATGGGCCTGATATGGAAAAACTGTGTCCTAGATCGCAAATCAGATTAAATTACAATTGATGTGCTTTGAATAAATAAAGAAATAGCTGATGTTAAAACTGGCCAACTTGCAGATCGCTTTTAAACCCCGTTCTGTATTGGTGGCCAAAACGGACTACATTCATGACGACAATCGAGCCCACGTTTTCGGACTTTGCGATGTAACTTGAAATGGAACAATAGTCAATCGGGCTGTTGCCGCACGCGAATCTAGAAGAGCGTCTGCTTCTGTTGGATGTTTGTATATTGTGTGTCACACCATTAAAATTAACTTTTTAACCACAACGTAGTTACGAGATAAGCTAACAGTTAGCCTAGCTTCCTCAATTTCCTCTTCTTTGTATTTTTAATTTCACTTTATGCCCCGCGGCACGATGCTGCTGCCACTCACAGGTGAGTCTTAGTACTGCGTCAAGACATCTTCCTGCGTGTGTCGTCGACCTGAACGCCAAGTTTTGTGGTTGTTTCAAATCGACAACGCGCAAGCCTCTTTGCTTCAGGTTTAGCTTGACCATAAACTTCAACCAAGCGTGGCAACAAAACAGCATGAAGCCTCTTTTGTTTTGGATGAATTGTTCACTATCTGCCAAGGTGCTGCTTGAGGTGAAGGGAATTGGGTTCACAGCTCCCACACAAGCGTTGGAATTTCAAACTTTTGCACGCAAGGCAAAGCAAAACAAACAAAACAAAAAAAAAACACGTGTTACAATGTATTATTTCTTATCCGCCGTCATAAATAGTGGTTCGGTGTACACACATTGAAAAGCAGTAAGACAAAACAAATGGTGATATTTACCCATGTCACATGTGGGGTCTCACATATTTAAAAAAAAATTGCTATGTGTGAACCTCAATTTCCACACAGCACAGCAAGTTAGAAAAACAGACAACTTGATTGAAAGCGATTAAAAAGAGGAGCTGTTGGATCCAAAGATGTCATATGTATGGCATTGTAACTGGCTCGCTTTATCCATATCGTACGGTCGACTGTGTATCGAGATGCGTCTCGAATCGGCGCCGGCGATGATAATGCACAATCCCCGCCATCGTAACAAGCGGCGCTGAAGATGGATTAAACTCTAATCCTCTCATCAAAGTCCCAGTAAATCGCTAATCATGATATCCCTACCGCTTAAAAAAACGCTCAACTCGCACAAAGAGTCCAATCCTTCGGTCGGAGGGTGAGAGGTGGGGGACGGCTGCACATCTGGCGACCCAAATTAATAATCAGCGCCTTCTTTTATTCATCGCGGTGCACTTGGATGGTCACAGGCGAAAAAAAAAAGAAAAAGACCAATCAAGAATGAGCAAACGGGAAGGAAGGGTTGCTTGGAGAGCAATGAGATTAGAGCAGAACAGATTAATGGCAAAGCACTTGATGCAAATTGTTCCGTGCGCCGCGAGTGTCACAAGGAGAAGATGAACGCGTGCGTTCCCTCGCCGGGACGGATGGAAAGATAAAAAGTGTCACTTTCAGACAGGAACGGAACACGTCCGCAAGTTGTCCGTCATGCGTGCAAGTTTGACATCTATCTGATGGCTCCTAGTTTTCCGTTAGGAACTAAAAAAACAAAAGAACAATTTCGAAACCAAAACCGAGCCGAGAAATTCCCAGAACTCAATTTAAAGGTTATTGGTAGGAGTAATGTGCTGTGTAAAAACTTTGAAAATTTGTTCAACGCCGGAGCGAACGTCACTTTGCTGGATGTCATTCCTCAGTAGTTAACTCATGCGTGGGAAATCAGGAAGTTAGTTGCATTTCCGAGAAATTGCATTTCCCAGAGGCTCAAAAGTATTTGGAGAGTGTGACAATTCTAAACTTAACTCCCTGGAGTTTATGGAACCTGTTAAAGGAGCCCAAAATGCATTTTTGCCACAATTTAAGATGCAGACATGTTTGTGTATTTAAGGCAGTAACTGTACGACCCGAACACACTGTTGCATTCTGTATTTGAAATCCTTTTCCAGGCCTCTTCTGCAGCCTCTTTCAGTTCTTGTTTATGCCTGGGGATTTCTGCCTTCAGTCTCCTCTAGGGGGGATAAAAATGCTTGTTGTATTGCAGCTGGTGTCAAACTCAGGGCCCGGGGGCGAGATCTGGCCCGCCACATCATTTTATGTGGCCTGCGAAAGCAAATCAAACATGTCAACTTCCGCAATCTCGACCAAAATATGAAATTCTCATATGTAATAAATAAGAGACATATTGTAAGCATTTTCTTGGAACCAAACCCCTAGTTGAATAAACCGTTATGATTGACTTTTTTTATTTGGTTTTAGTCATAACGGCCCTCTGAGGGAAACGGTCACTAAAATGTGGCCCATGACAAAAATGAGTTTTGACACCCGTGGTCTATTGGGTTCAGGTCTGGTGACTGACTTGGCCAGTCGAAGACCTTCCACCATTTTTCCGCTGATTAAGTCCTTTGTTGTGCTAGCATTTTGTTTATCTTGTTACATGAAGCTTCTGCCGATGAGTTTGGATGCGAAAACCGCCAGACAAAACGGTTCTGCAGACTTTTCAATTCATCCTGCAGCTCCCCTGATGAGTTACATCATTGCAGTCAGACTTGGTCTTCATTTACCATGAAATAAAAGCTACAAATCTAAAACCTTCGTGTCATATTTATCTCTTCATCCGAAACCCAAACGTCTTCGGTATACCGCAAAAACAAAGGAATTGACTTTGCCATGCCGAGTCTTTTGGAGGGGGCTGCACTGGATGTCACCAACACATCCAGACAAAAGCCTTGAGTGACAATTTCCTTTTTTCATAAAACTGTCGCTATGAAAACAATGCCAATCTCTCGGGAGGTCTTCACTGTCTACAACTAAGGTGGGCACCCCCCACCGGCGCCGCCGCTTTCAAGTCCTGCGAGGCCCACAGACGTACAAATCAAATGTTAAAGTACATTTGGCATCAAAGCGGCATAAAAAGAATTCACAATGCCAGCTCCCTGTTATTTTATAGACGCACGCATGCATAATGTATGAAATCCAAGACTTTTCTGGTATCAAAAAGAATAATGAAATGAAAGCAGCGACGGCGCTAAGTGCCGCCACCAATGGCTGACTTTGACCAAAGGAGAACAGCGCCGTCGTCAAACCGCTCCTCTCATCACAATTGCATCACATGGAGGTCACCCCCCCACCACACCTCGCCGCCCCCGTCCGACCAGCGCCCACCTGCCACCCGTTTAATTTCCTCTAACCGCAAACGAACGCAACCCAGCGAAAGCGCTCGCCCGACGTGACTCGGCAACTTCAGCTAATGAGCCCGGCGAAGAAAACTTTCTCATCATTCTATCGTGCCTTCATAACGAGTGCCGCGCTCGCCTTCTGTGTCGCAGATCCACATAATGCGCCGACAATTACTTGTGTGTGGGTAAGATGATGAATCACAATGCCATCTGACAACAGCAGCCCAAACCAAAAAAAAAAAAAAAAACAACAACAACAACAGCAAGTGTCTCTTTGATATGAGAAATGAGAAGATTAATATCATCTCAGCAGGAGGGGGAGGACAGATTGTCATATTACACAAAAATGGAAATGCTGAAAGTTGTGAAATCATTTGGACCTTGATTTAGAAAGTACGAACTTTCTTTTATTCTGTGATCAAGCAAGTAACTGAATGACTCCAATATCAAATATATCGTCCCCATTGAAATGAATCAAAATGCCTTTAATTTGTTCCAGCACCCAATAGACTTCCTCCTTTCACGAGGAAAAAGAAAAAAAATAGTTTGATTCTGCCTTTTTCTGTTCTTTTATAATCAGCAGTAGATCTAAGGTAGGTTTAACAAAACGTCGTCGTTTCTCCTAGTCCGCTCACAACCTGAGATCATGCCAAAAATAAAATGGTGCACCGCTGCCACCTACTGGTGGTTGTGCGTGAGTAAAGTTAATTACAAGTTTGAAATTTACAGCGGAGGAGCATCAGAGCCTCCCCCAACCATCCTTGTTGAAAAACGTATCTGACAAAAATACTCATCAATGGCAGTGAAAATGAAACAAAAACAGCACTGTAGTTTTTTTTTTATTTTATTTTTCTGAACTCAAAGATCAAAGATAGCGGTCCTCATTTGATACATATACCAGGTATAAAAATGCTTTTTATGATATTTATCACTGTGTCTAATTACAGGGGGGGAAAAAATTCTTAAAAACTCATTCACTCCCTAAGACGTTTTTAAACGTCTTTTCAGACTTGGTCTAGAATTGGCTGGTACTGAATGAGTTAAAGACAATTGACTCATTTGAAATACGTTACACACAATGTTGATTAAAAATTGTCTCGAAATGTTCAAAATAAATCAGATATAACTTAACTGTACTTAACCGATGTATCAGAGGATAAAAAAAAAAAAAAAAGATTAAAGCACAGTAAGATTATGCACCGTTTGCACCTTTTATTCTGTGATTCTTACGGGTGCCACTAGAGGGCGCCTGTTTACCACTAATGCTAATCGGACTACACTTTGAGAACCACTGGTGTAGTGCACATGCTTCGTTTTTGTTTGAGTTGCCGTTTGATTGAGGACCCCCTAAAAACGGATTTGGTGGTCCCTTCGAACCATAATGGCCGAATTTCAAAGTCTTTCCAGGCATGGCTTCTTGGGACTTTTTTTTTTGTGATATTTGATTGACAATTGTCTGTCCTTAGTGACACTGGCTTTTGAGGGCTGAATTTCTCCCCAAAAATTCTGAGCTCGTGCGAGCACCTGATGCATCTCTTGTGCATTACCAAGAGAATATGCATATGTGGAGGCGGCACCCTTTTTAAAGGTCAGCAAATTAGAGCAGAGTGCGAGCAGCGGATTGTGGGAGGCCGCAGAGAGCTTCTTCCTCATTAACAATCACACTTTAAAAGCTTGGGCAGACTGTGGGAATGAACAAGCCGTGAGCTTGGAACACAGACAATTAGGGAATAAAACATTTTCTTTTTTCTTTTTGATACAGCTGGAAAATTGCACAGCGTTAAATCAGTTTTTTCCCCCTGCCAAAATCTTGCTTCTGAGTCTCTCAGAGGTAGCGGGTGGCATGTTAAACTGCTCGTGCGAGAGAATCACCAATGCAAGATAAAAAAAAAAAATAAAAAAAAAAGAAAAAGAATGAAGCCTATTTTTTTTGAAATTGTTCTCTGGTCAAATGCTCTTCCCTGTGTTTTTAACATGCAAGAATGTGTGTGTTAGTGTGTGTGTGTGTGTGTGCGTGCGTGCGCGCGCTTATGGTTATGGTCCCCTCACCTGCAGCAAATGGAGCAACCTGCCACCTGCTGCTGTCTCGCCGTCGTCCTCACAGTCCTGCAGGAAGCTGTTCTTTTCTTCATAGTAAATCCTAAAACACACACACACACGCGCGCAGTGTATAAAAATTGTTTGGTCAACTTGTCACTGCCAGTGACATCTGCTTTAAATGTCAGCAATTCCTCCCAATTCGGCCAAGCAGCACTTCAGCAGCTCCACCTCATTAGAGCATGCCAGAAAGAAAAAAAAAAAAAAAAATCCCGCAAAAAGGCAAGTGTGTGTCGGAAAAACACAAACGCACACACACGCGCACACACACACACACACACACACAAACACACACACACACACACACACACACACACACACACGAGACAAGCCAGGTCTTTCTTGACCTTTAATTGCGACATTTGCAGAAACGGAAAAGGCTGGCGAGTGTCACCGACCTGTAGGCGTAGATGTTGTGAGTGGCGCTGGCAATCTTCTTGTTGTCGTAGAGTCGCTCCAGCGCGGCTTTGACCTGCCGCGCGCCCAAAACAAGTCTCAGCGCCCAAAATAAAAGCGCTTGCTTCATGACAAAATGTGTCACATGCAGGCCAAAAGGATAAATTCATCCGCCTCGAAACGGTAATTTCAATGCCTACCAATTGTTCAAAACCCTAATTTCAAACTTTAACTAGAATTGAAGACTTAATTGAAACCAAACTTTGAAGCCCTAACCGAGGCTTCAAACCCAATGTAAATCACAAAATATTTTTTGAAACCCTAATTTCGAACCATTACCAGACTTGAAAGGCAAATTTAAAACCACACACCAAATCCCGAACGAAACCCTATTTTGAATCGCTACTCTTTGTTTGAAGACTGAATTTCAAACCATAACTCTGGCTAGAAACCCGAATTTAAAACCCCAACCCTTCTTTGAGAACCCTAACCCAGGCTTGCAACCCTACTTTCATGGCCTATCAAAGGCTTGAAACCTTAATTTGAATCCCTAGCCCTTGTACGAAACCCTGATTTGAAACCTTCAACAGATGTTAAACCCTTATTTGAAACCCTAACCAAGGCTTCAAACCCTAAATGGAACCTTTGAAACTTGAACCATACTTGAAACCACAATTTGATTCTCAAACCCTTATTTGAAACACCTACCCAGTCTTGAAACCCTCAATTGAATCCCTAATCTTTGTTTGAAACTCTAATTTGAAACCCCAATCCGGTCTAAAAAAAATAAATAAATCTATATCTCTCTCTCTCTCTCTCTATAGAGATAGTGTAAGTGGATAAGTGACAACCCTAACATAGGCCTGAAACCCAAATTTGAATACCTACCGTGTGTTTGAAGCCTTAAGTTGACACCTTCACTCTGGCTAGAAAATTGTTTGAATCATTGGAATGTTTAAAACCTTAACCCAGGCTTGAAACCCTAAATCGGAACTGCAGCCGTGACAGGAAAAGTTACTGACGCTAGGGCTTCATTTTTCCCCGACAGTCGTCTGCGCCACGACGCGAGTGACTCTGAATAACGGCCATTCATACTTGTCGGCAAATGTGCACTTTGCACGCAGCCTCTTGATATCCAACAAAATGACGATGGCGGAAAAAGATACGCCGCTCCAAAGTCCATTTCCCCTCCCGTGAACGCACGCGCACTCATTGTGCATGCAGATTAGAGAGCCACTAAGGCTACAAAACCGGCACAGGGAGCAGTCACCAAACGACAGCTGGCGGAACAAATATTGTGATTGTTTTTTTTTTTTTTTAAACAGGAGCGTCGGAAGCGGAACTGAACACTTCCAGAGCGTCGTAACGAGATGAGATGTAAATCTCTCACACTGTTACCCCGCCGCCTGCTCATGGCAGCGGCTCCAAAAAACGACTTTTGTTTCCTTTTGGGTCGGAACTTCTCGGCTAGTGGAAGGATGAAAAAGCTTTAAAACGCATGACATTCATCATACATTTTGAATGATGACGAGATATATATTTTTTTCCAATTATTATTTTCTCACCCTTTCAGAACATTGACGCACACCAATAGCAGGGCGTAAACACACACTCGTAGTCTTGAGAATTGTGAAATGCGGGGACGTGAGTGTACATTGAAAGCCAAACCCCGTCTTGAAACCCTCGTTTGAAACCCTAACCAAGGGCCGAAACCGTCAAAGCATTTCCCAACGTGAAACCCCAAATATTACTCAATGCCCTACTTTGAAACCCTACCCTTGGCTTTAAATCCTTCTTCGAAACTCGAAACAAGGCTTCAAAGCAAAGCGCGTGTCTCGTTTCAAGTCACCTGTCTTGGCGTCAGCACAGGAGCCAGGTGAGGCTGGAAAGTGCTGCGGCGGTCTGTGATGCAGCCGCCATGTTTGATCGGCGGCGCCTCTTCATCTACGGACGCACACATCCTCATGTCAGCAAGCGTTTCACGCAGCGTGGAAGGGTGATCAGTGTCAAGTGTGTGTGTGTGCATGTTTGCAGAGTTGTGTTGACGTGTGTATTCGGACGTATGTTTCATGAACGGCGTTCTCCGTACCGATTGTGTGCTCCAGGAAGCGTTGCGCCTCCTCCGCACTCAACGTGAGACGGGTAAAGTCGGGCACATCTTGGTCGTCCACGTCCTCCTCTGCGGTGACGTTCGCCGTCTTTGACCGCTCCACTGCAGTTGGGGGGAAAAGGAAGAGACGCGTTTGGAGAATGAATACGTCCCAGCGGAACCTCGCCCCTGTTGGCGAGTAAATCGGGTTTCCGAACAAAATGGTCACGCCAATGTGGCATGGAATGCGTTTTCTTCTCGCCCCCCCCCCTGTTTTAAAGCGGGCGGCGCTCTCGACGGGACGGCAAGTCAAAAATATTCTTGATGGTCTGTTCTCTGCGTCCTCGCTGGTCTAAAAACGACATTCTGATTAATATTGTTTGCGGCATGGGAATTATCCACCCAATTTTATCCAGATGGGGGGGGGGGGTATTTTTGCCACTTGCTGTGGACTGAAAACGACATCACATTTGCTCAGATAGCGACCGATCACGGCTCACCTGTTTCTGAGTTTGGTCATGTGACATCCGCAAGCTTAGCCGCAAGGCACCGATCGTCCGCGAGTGAGATCGGCCGACACGGATTCGGATCACAGGCCCAACCTGCTCATTAACGATTATTTTTCGCTTTTGATGTGAACCATGTCACTAATGGGCATTCAGACTTCACGCGATGAAATAAGCAACGACCAAGTGGAACCTGATTTGAATACCTGAGGAGATCAAATGTTCTCCTTCATTAGTGCTCGCTGGCTATGCAAACTTTTTTTTCCACATGCACTCCCTTGCATACACGTTTACTCTCTCACGATCTCAACCGATTTCTCTCTGCCGCCCTCAAATTTCACTTGCTCTCACACACACACACACACACACACACACACACACACACACACACACACACACACACCCCCTTACTTTTCTCTCCTGCTCTTATCCTCACATTTCCTCTCGCACTGACACACATACTGTCTCTCACTCAGTCGCGCACTCTCTCAACCGCCACGCGCGTATTTACGCTCGCTTTCACGCTTAGGCGCAAGGTAACGCATTCCCTCACGCTTTCTCTCTCACACATATATCACACTTTGCTCTCACTTTTCCACCTCACATTTACTCTCATAGTCTGTCACTTTCCCAGTCACCTTCACTCTCTCTCACACGGACATTTACTCACTCTCACACACTCAGTCTCTCGCACGAATGCACTCGCTCACTGTCTCTCACCTACACATTTAAGCTTGCTCTCACACATTATACTATCCCATTCTCATCCATGACCTCTCACTCATGCTCTTAATCGACCAAGTACACTCACTCTGTCACACTCACCATCACACTCTTCTCACCCTCACACACCTTCTCTCACTAAATCTCCCACAGACATATATAAACTCAATCTCAGCCATGATCTCTCTCATATACTCTGTCTCCCAATTACTCTCAGTCTGACGCTTTTCTCTCACCCACACATAGTCATTGACACGCTCTCAATCAATCGCTATCACGCTCTCACACTCCCCTGCACATTTAGGCTTGCTCTCACACAGAGACACAGACTGACTCATTCTCTCACACACACTTTTTCTCCCTATGACACTCATTGTCTCTCACACTCCCATGCTCTCACTCATTTACTGTCTTACGCTCTCACGGTCACGTTTTCTCGGCCACCTTCGCTCACCCTTCACCTTCACTTTCTCTCGCTCTCAAACACATGTATCGTCAGTGTGTGTGTGTGTGTGTGTGTGTGTGTGTGTGTGTGTGTGTGTATCACTCTTCTATCATGTCTTTTCATGTGATCATTGTCAAGTTTGCACCATTCCATTTCCGAACTCAAGAGCGCTCGCTCCCCCCACCTCGCCCCGCCATTCCCGCCGATTCCTCAAGCGTGCCACCGCCAAGAGCCGTCAATCAGGCATCCAGGGTTAGACTTATTACCACATGAATCCCAAGAAGAGGACGTTCTCTGCCACATAACAATGGCGGCTGACCATTAATACGCCTAACATCCCCCCGAGGTTGTTGATCAAAAGGAGTGTCATCCGGGGTAATGGAGTCCGCCGGGATCGGCCCACAGATAACAGCATCCCCACCCCCAGGAGACCGGATTCAGACTGACACGTGTACAAAAATCTTTCATTTGGGTCGTCGACCTCAAAAGATGCTGCCAAGGAAACGGCGGGGCATTAAGCAGATATTCATCTCAATGCGGTGCCGTCACTCTCAAAGACGGACACTGTGCAAACAGGCTTTTGTGCTCATCCGCTCGCGCTTCGTTTCGTTACGCCTATGCCCCAAAAAAAAAAAAAAGCAGGGAATTTCAGTTAAAAAGAAAAGGAAAATGTTTCACAACACTTTTTTGCAGACGTAAGCTGAGAGAGGCCGCTCGCTGTCTCCCAGTCGGCCGTTATTCAAGCGCCACAAAACAACATCGCGAAGTTGCCAGAGTCTTTTATGCAAATGAGTCATCCGTGTGACGCAGGGATTGTTCGAAAGAAGATTGCATTGTGTCGCGGCTTGCGGGCTCAGCGTGGGAAGCGTGCGAACGGCGTATCCTGTTTACACGGTGCCATGAATCCACCTCGTGTCATTAACCGGTGGAAATGAATGAAAAATATCTACACGCGGCTGGGGAGAACAAGTCACAAAAGCGGTTGAGAGAAGAGCATAAATCACTTGTGCGCTATACTGCACACTAAAGGAGCAACAACACAGTATCCTTAATTCAACACCCATGCCTTAATCTTTGAGAATATTCGTAGAGCCCGACCGATTAATCGGCGGGCGGATTAAATCGGCCCTTCAAACATCAGCCAAATGGCCGATTGTTTTTACCTTTACCTTGACTAAACATTTACAAGCCGGTGGACGCAATATTCGCAATGAAATTTTATCGCCTAACCTTGTGTCCTCACGTATATGTTATCATATTTGTGGATAAGGTAATTCTATAGACCTGTCATTCAAAACGTTTTAATCTTTTTTACAAGCAATGCTTAGGTGAGCAATCCAAGTTGTGCAAGGAAGTCATCTGGATCTATTTGACACACAACCTAAAGTCTATAGCTTTGAACTAAATTTTTAATAGTAGTTGATTTTATTGGGTGTTCATACAAAATATACCTTTTGTGAACAAATGGGGGAAAAAAAAGATAAATTTGCCATTAATTTCATGCAGTTTAAGGGAAAATGCGACATAAGGGTATACATATTGGGGACCAAAAAGGAAGTTTTTTTTTGACCATATATTTATAGTTGACCCCCGATATTTACAGGCAGTAGAGACGAAGCCGGCCCGCGAAGAGTGAAAATCTGAGGATAATTGATGACCATTAAAATGCATTGGATGTCATTTTAAAGCATGATATATATTTTTTGAATTAATCAGCCGATCAATCTGAAATTTGTAATTTTTTGTCCTGTGAAAAGTCAACTGTTAAAAAAATAATAATAATATCGTCTGGGCCCTAATTTAAAGTGAATTGTTTGCATTATTATTCCAATTGCATTTTAAATCAGAATTGCAATACAACTTTTTCTTTTTTTTTTTCTACCATCTTATGTCAGACGGGCTTTCCGCGGCCTGTCCCCTCTCTCCTCTCTCACCTGTTTCAGAGTCTTGAGCTTTCTCGAGCAGGAACTCCCGGATTTTTTCTACCCACATGTAGAGGATGCTCTCCCCTGCATGCTCCCTGCGAAAACATTCAGCGGGGTGACTTTATAGTAAGACCAGGGGGAAATTGCGTGTGGGATTGAGGGGGGGGGGGGGGATTTGTGTAACGCCCTCTTATCAAGAGCCAGAGATGAGAGAGGCACTCACACATAGAGGTCTTCCAGACTGTTGGCCAATCGAACCCTCTCAGAGCCCCGCAGCCAGGCCGCGCTACAAAAAGCCGAGAACAAACACAGGGTTATCAAGTGGGGGCGACAAGTGGCTTGTTGACGGATAAATTCGTCAGATCGCCTGAGAATTAAATTTGAAAGGCAAATGCACCGACTTGATCTGGTAGATTGGTGGGGCCACGCTGGGATAATCAGGAGGGAGAATTATCTAGAAGGGGGGGGGGGCAGGGGGCAAAAAAAAAAGTCATTATGCAGATTGTAGACAAAAAAATAAATAAAACACAGATGCCTGTTTGTTTTTTGTTTTGTGTCTATGCACCTGCAAACACGCCGTCAGTTTGGTCTCCTCCATGTCGTTTGATATTTTGATGCAAAATATTCTGGACGCCTCGTCGATGACACACCATTCGTCACCGTAGATGGACGACAGAGCCTCCACCTCCTCCATCTGATGCAAGTGACAATGACACATCAATCACATCACAATATTTACCTCCTCGTCCACCGAAAAGAAGACATCAAAAGTGTCACAAATGGCAGATTAGTGTTGCACCAAATATCGGCATCAACAAGGAACGAAAGTGTTGATCCTGAAAAAATACTAGCGATAATGGAAAAAAATAATTATCCCGATTATTTTGATTGATATGTTGATCACGATTAAGAAACACGATCATTCATTGAGTTCAAAGCTTTGTATTTATTAAACTGTCAAACTACTACTCCAACTATTTCTCCAAAATATAAGACATTATTCTCTGGAGGTTACTTTTTTTTGTTGAAAATACTCTTTATATGCATTTATTCTTGGAAAAAAAAATGCAACTTCACTCTCTTAAGATTTCGATTTATTTTTTGAAAACTTTTCATGACTTTGTGCAATGACTTGCTGGATTTACACGCACTCTACAGGTTGCATCAAACCATTACACGCTCAAATAAAAAGAAAGAACAGTACAAATGACACCTTGCCAGGTGGATTAAATGCAAACATGTCACTTACTTGTGACTGCAGATCGTCTCCTTCATTCTCTGCACTTATCGTGTCAGCCATTAAAACATTACTACAAGTATATATTGAGGGGGGGGGGGGAAACACTCGTTAAATACGGTTTACTAATTGAAAAATTACGACGAATTCCGAGTGATCATGGGCACACGTGAAGACTACGAGGATTCCATTTCCGGGAAGAAACAGCTAGTTAGCGTCTTTGGGTTTCCGCTTTGAGCCTACAAAATAAAGGTTTTGAACACGACTATGGGGTTCAAAAAGAAGTAAAAACGATAAAATAAAATCAAATGGTGAGAAAATACATATATTAAGCGTAGTTTAAACTTTTGAATTCTCCTAAACTGTCCTTACATGACGACTAAGTCAACATGTATTTTATTTTGATAAAAACTTGAAACGAGTTCCGCCATGGCCAAATCAGCTGATCCGGGTGTAAACAGAAAACTGAGACGCGTGCGTGTTGTGTCAAGTGTCTACTACGATGGTCTGGGTTTCGTGCCTGAGTCAAACCCTTGTCGTAGTTGTAGCATGGTAGCTTTTGGGGCTCGGGCTGGGGCTCCAAATACGTCACAAGCCGCGGCACCAAGAAGGGAATTGACACACCGCTGCTACTTTTCAGCGCCTAGTTTCTTCCAGTAAGTACGACAGTACTGTTTACAGTCGTCACGATCGTGTGTTGAGCTACTGACGTGTGTTTCTTGCTCAGGTGGCAAAAGGACATACTTTATATAGTTAAAAAGTACAAATACTTGCGTCAAAACAACTACTGATCTCGTAAGAGTAGTGATTCAAGTACTTTCCTAAATAAAAGTAACGAAAGAACAACCTGTGAAAAGTATTTACGTAAAACAGCATAAGTGAATTACGACTGTCAATGAAATAGAATACTCAGGTATCTGTACTTCACTTGAGTATTAGTTTTTACGACGTTTTGCTTCTACTCCCGACATATGACAACAGCTTTCTTCTGTGATTTGTCTAAATCGGCTTGTTACATTGTTTTCCACAACTGATGACGTAAAAAAAGGCGGAGTAGCCTAATCTCCACTGGAGGTGAAATCTTCATCGATTCGGTGAATTTGAGACAGGGATCATTAATTAAAAACGATGATGCAATATATTTGGAAAAGCAAGACATTCCCCACCCATTGCCTTATTTCAAATAGTTATATTTTTCTTCGGACGTTATCTTGAACTTTTTGGTTTCTGCCGTGAGCTGACAACATGCATTTTGTCTTGAGTAATGCCAAGGATGAGAAATATTTTGCTCCTTCGAGTCTGTTGTGTCATGGTCATGAATGCTTCCTGCTTCCCATTAACCCATGTCGCTGCTGTCTGTATTTTTTTTTTTTTTGGGTGCCTTTTAAGTCTCGATGAGTCAAACACGATCACAAATGGACTTTCCCTTTCTCTACTTATTTATTAATTTTTTTTAGCATCATCTCATCATCCACGGAGGTTGTAAGAAACACAAAATACAAAAAAGGCAAAGTAAAAAGTTACCCGACAAGTAAATACTCAGTCAAAACACAGACACCTGAAAAACGACTGTACGAAAGTCTTGGTTACTTCCCACTCGTGCTGCTTGTGTAACATGTGCTTGGCCCATCACTCCAGGCTACTTCATCTTTTGAAGTGTTGCAAATGGAAATATAGCAGCTCGACATCATGCAATTTACTTGTGCAAATGGTGGAGGGCAGAATTCATGCAGTGTAGACAGATTTATTCACACAAACATTGAATCAAACAAGTTAAAAAATATATCTGGGCATATGATGCCATGAACACATTTCTCCATGTGCCATCGCTAATGAAAGTCTGCCTTAAAAAAGTAAAATAAAGAAGCTGTAAAGCATTTTAGGAAATAAAGACTACATTAAGATATCGATAAAATCAGCATATTCAGAAATGTGACCAACCATGATTCAGGAATTACGGCCTGCGCATTATTAAGAATCTCATCTAATCCCATCAAGAGTAATAAATGGCCGCAATTAAGACATTTAGATAAAAACATGAGTTTTTCTCCAACATCTTTAATCACGTAGGCCATTAAATATTCAATTCAGTTACAAATCCTCCATAATCAGATTAATAGCATCAAAATGCCATTTTCACAAGACGTAATCACATGCAAATGGTATGCCAAGAATTGTGGTTAGTTGTGGTATGCAAATTGATTTCTTGTTTGTTATTGTTCGTATTTAACTTTTTGTTTTTGCTGAATGCCCCCGATGGGAAGTTAAGATAACAACTGCTGGTCAAAAGGCACATTTATGAATTTCATTAGAGAATAACCGGCGATCATTTTGACACAGTTTTAACCTTATGTACAGTTCTGGTCAAATATGACCCGTATTGACTGATGATCTGCACCCTTGGCAATACATTTCCATTTCCATTTTCTTAAAAACATAAAAATCAATATATTAATGTCAGACATACTATAAACACATGAAAAAAAGATTCATTGTATAATTGTAATGTAGACCATTATTACAAGGATATTTTTGGCTTGGGTCAAAGTTGAAAAGTGAGCAGTATGTAAAGCGCTAATGGTAATAAACTAGCTAAGCCTTTTGTTTCTATCACAAAAGTCGATTCTTTGGTTATTTCGGACTGTTATCGATGATGGAACACTGTCAACTGGGCAGCCCTTCAAGTTTGAACATTTCCGATACAAGAACAAAGCAGTGCCTCACTTTTGACGCCATCCCGTCATCGCCGGGGCAGCGCCCGATTGATTTTTACTGGTGCCCATGTGAGTTTCTGAGAATGCAAGACTTCACGTGGGCTTCATGTTATGCTCAAGCCTTCTGATTCCCTTGTGCTCGTCCTATCAGGCGCTCGCGTGTTGCTGACTGACAAATGACTCTCATGTGATTTTGCTCGTTTCGCATACCCTCCAGCGCCGCAAATGACACAACAATCCCACAACACATGATTTCCTCAAAAATAGTAGCCCTCATTAAGTCAAAAGGGTAGGAACTGTAATCATCTCAGTTCCTCAATGCTATCGTTGCGTCATGAAAATATTAATGGCTGAGCTCCTTTGAACTCTGTTGCTTACCGAAACAGCAGCACAGCTTGAATCAAGTGAATCAAAGTGTGTCGAGCTCTATGCACAGGACCAAATGTTGTGCCTTCCTTAGCATCTTTATGCTAGGGGAAATTAGCTTCGGGGTTTCTTCGTAGCGTCGCATCAGCAATTAGGGTTTCAAGCCATGGTAAAGGTATCAATTTGGGTTTCAAGTTAGGTTTCCAAACTAGGAGTAGAGTTTTAGTCTCAAGCTAGGCTTTAATAAAGTCCCAAAATTCGAAATCAAGAATGCTACGCAACAAGCAAGCTAGCTGTAGTTTGACGTCAAATTACGGTGAATGTGACACAGAGTTATTGCGGAATGATCATGTGTTCATTTCCTCGCCAACCGTGTCGCCGTTCAGGCGTTCATGGAGGATCCGGAGCCAGACGAGGAGTTTCTGTGCTGCGCCAGGAACGGAGACCTGGACGCCGTTCGGAAGCTCCTCGCATCCAAGGTGAGCGGAGAGAGCACGTTGGACATCAACTGCAAAGGTTGGTCATGATAACCTGGATGTTGTACACTCTATTCTCTTTGAGTTTGCTAACCAAAAGATCACCACCCTGTGTCCAAACTACGGCCCGGGGGCCATTTGCGGCCCACCGGCTAAGGTTTCAAAGAAAGTTTTCAAATTAGGGTTTCACATTGTGTTTAGGGTTTCAAGCCTTTGTTAGAGTTAGGGTTTCAAGGTTCACGTTCAAATAAGTATTTGATTGTCAAAGTATGGTTTCAAATACGGGTTTGGGCTTTAAACATTGGCTAAGGTTTCTGTCAGTGGTTGTTGTAATTACGTTTTCAAACATTGGTTAGGGTTTAAAATTTGAGTTTCATGCCTGGGTTAGCATTTCAAACAAGCGGTAGGGTTTCAAATCAGGGTCTCAAGGCAAGGATGGGGTTCAGAAGTAGGGTTTCAATCAGGATTAGGGTCTCAAGCTATGCTTAGGATTTCATCCCTGGGTTAGTGGTTTTAAGTCGAGGTGAAGATACCAAGCCACGGTTTGAAAGTCAAGTTTCGATTTAGGCTTTCAAACAAACGTCCTGGTTTCAAATTACAGTTTCAGACAGCGTTTAGGATTTGAAAGTAAGATTTCCAACCAGCCATATGGGATGTCTGATGTTGTCTGACCGTCATCTCTAATTGTGTTGACGTTGCAGGTAAGAGTAAATCAAACCGGGGTTGGACACCTCTTCACTTGGCCTCTTATTTTGGACACACGGACGTGGTGGACGAATTACTGAAGGTTTGTTCTTCCAAAAAAAAAAATAAGACAATGACCAATGAGGTGAAAAGGTTAAAAATTTGCGCGATTCTCTGAAAACAGGCGGGGGCGGACGTCAACCTGCCGAACAATGTTGGCGACACGCCACTTCATAAGGCTGCCTTCACAGGGAGAAAGGTACCCCCGACGCATGCGTTTCGCCAAAGCAATCCATTATTCAACCGGTTGAATCATCCAGGAAGTTGTCATGCTGTTGCTGCGCTACAACGCCAGCGCGACCGTTATCAATGGAACGGCTCAGATTCCCAAAGACGTCACTCAAAACGTCGAGATCAGAAGCATGCTGGCGGGTGAGACGGAGACGACGGCTTCGCTTCGAGCGGCCCAACGTGACTCAACTGTCGCGCGGGACCGTGCGGGGTTGGGCGACTCGTTTTCATGAGAGGCCAACCGTCTGCGACTAGTTTTGGTCCGATTCCGATTTAATTCTGATTGTCCGTAAAAAATGATTACAGTAGAGTAGACGTGCAACCTCAAAACATCGGATCTGAGCAGATGTGCAGCGGAGGGACGTCACCGACCGTAATTGGTTCGCGTTTGTTCAGTTCAGTCACGTTTGGTCACACATGCACACACATAAGTGCGCACCGAGGACATGTTGACCAAATTGCAAATCGTTTTGTTTTTTTTTTTTGTTGTTTTTATACAGCGGTCGAGAGGACGGAAGAGCGGAAACGTGAATGTAAACTTCTCGAAGCAGCGGGAGAAGGCGACATGGCCACTTTGAGCCAGCTGGTTTGTGTTTTATGCTGTTTCAACACAAGGTTACGGTTTCAAGCCGAGGTTTCAAACTAGTTTCCGGTTTTAAATTTAGGATTCTAAAGTAAGGTTTCAAGGTAGGGTTATGCTTCCTGTCCACATCATGCCACATCCTATGTCAAACATTCCTTCCATCTATCCATCTGAGCCGTAGTGCGCCGGAAATGTCAGCTATCACGGCTCAGTTCTTCACACGATATCAAACACCTTGGGGGAGTTGGCAGAACCATCTGTGTTTGCTCATTCTCTTTTATTTAACTTTTATTTAACTCTGTGTGTGTGTGTGTGTAGCTGAGCAGCAAGACGCCGCCCAACCTAGATTGCACTGACGTGCTGGGCAACACTCCGCTGCACTGCGCAGCCTATCGAGGCCAGAAGCAGTGCGCCGCCGAGCTGCTGAGGGCCGGAGCCAGCACCGCTGTGAAGAACAACATCGGTAAGGACCTGTCAGGATGGGACACCTCTGGAGTCGAATGTCTTCAAACGGTCCCTTTTGATGTTTGCTCAAGCGGAATTGTCAAGGGCAGTTTCTATTAGCGCGTCAACCTCACAGTGCAGAGATCAAGGGTTCGATCCCGGCTCCGGCCTTCCTGTGTGGAGTTTGCATGTTCTCCCCGGGCCTGCGGGGGGTTTCTGCAGGTACTCCGGTTTCCTCCCACATTCCCCCACAAAAACATGCATGCCAGGCGGATTGAACACTTCAAAATTGTCCCTAGGTGTGAGTGTGAGCGCAGGTGGTTGTTTGTCTCTGTGTGCCCTGCCATTGGCTGGCAACCGGTTCAGGGTGTCCTCCTGCCGGAAGACAGCTGGGATAGGATCCAGCATGCCCCGCAATGAAAATAAACGAGATCTCCAGAAAATATATGATAATGACTGCTTTTAAAGACGATAATATAGCGATGCTTCGCTGTGTTCTTTTTCTTTCTGTCTGATTAAACGCTTGTTGCTAAGTGATTGGCGCCTTGACTCAAGAAGCGATGATTAGGTGAGAGGCCTAACAGTGCTAATTAGCCTTGATGCCGATTGAGGTTTTTTTCTGTTTATGTTGATGACGGCGACGTGTTTCTGTCAGGCCAGAATGTGTTGTGAAGCTGGGTAAGGTTTCAAAGGAGGTGTCTAAAATCGTATTTCAAGCTAAAGTGAGGAGTCCAAAGTAGGGTTTTCAGACAGGGTCAGGATTCCAAGTCTTTCTTGTTGATGTGACGTGTTTTTCTCAGGTCAGACCGTGTTGCAGTTGGCCAGCGACGCGGCCATGAGACAGCTGCTTGAAGGCAACACCCGCCGTGTGAGTCTTCACACCCAAAGCCAACACTTTGACCGCTATTGTGGTTTGGTTTGTTTTGTTTAATGGCGTTCCTCGTCTTTACAGGGGATGAGACGCCACGCCAAGAAGTTTGAGGGACTCCTCTGGAAGGTGAAGTTCATCAGAACCTCGGACGCCATTCAATAACTGCCGTTTGTGGATTTCATTTGAAGGTGTCAACGCAACAGAATGCCAATACTGATTTTAGGGCAGACTTTCAAGATAAATTTTGTGTTCAACAGTATGGTTTCACAAGTGGCGTCGTAAATTAGGGTTTCAAGCCTGGGTTAGGATTTCAAAGTAGGATTCAAGCCAGGGTTGGAGCTTTTAAAATAAACTTTCACGCCTGCGTTTAATTTTCCAGTCATGTACATGTGACATGACATGGGACCTAACTGGACCTCAATTCACCGACGTGTGAGGATTGGCCTGGTTCGCTACATACATTACCAAGCAGGAAACATCCATACTATATACTGTATGCTTTGAACAACAGTTGATGGAGCGCACTCTGAAAGTACGTCAATAGAACATTGATTGCTCCATTTTAGTGGGTTCAATGCAAACATGCGCATCATGAAAATGTGTTGCGCAGTCGCCTATCTGGTGTGTACGCCTGTAGCCTCACTTAGCAGCCTGCGGAGCGGCCATTGATTAGCGTAATGATTGCGTAAACACCGAGACAGTGATGAGTACGTGAAGTTTGACGAGATTACCGCAGGCCTCGCAGGCAGATGCGCGCGTATCTGCGCCAACATGTGCCGGTTAGCTGCTCAATTACTGAGCTTGTCGGTAAGCTAACGGTAGCGCTTGCTAGAGCTGTATTGTTTATAATAAAGCATGTAAATGAAAGTCAAGACATGAAGAATATTTTGATAAACGTTCAGATTCAAATATTCATATAAAATAAAGTGTTATTTTTACTATTATAAGTAGCAGTAGTAGTAATAGTATTATACAATATCCACACATTTAAAGTGTGTCAAATGACAAAATAAGAAAAACAAGATTGAAAGTAGTTTTGCCTTTCAACCACCTCCTGGGATCATTCGGAGAGCAAAGAGAGAATATCTCAGCGCTTGTCCAGAAATGTGCTGTCGCTGTCACAATGGAGCGATGGTACTGATTCCTCCCTCGTGTGTCGTCCCCGCAGAGCTCCAGATTTTTGGGCTGGCGCTCCTACTGGGTGGTTCTTCAGGACGGCGTTCTGTCCTGGTACTCCAAACAGTAGGTGTCGTCTTTGACCTTGCTCGCCTTTTGATTAGAAAGATGGCCACAAGCGGCAGACAAGTGGAGAATCCTCAAAGTCAAGTGCCTGAAAAGTGATACTTCAGGGGAAAGTAACAGAATATAACTTTGGAAGTAGTTCAAGTCACCTTGTTGAGTCTGAATGTATCTGACATTTATTTGCCCTACCTAAGTATCAAACGTAGATTTCTGGTATTCAATATACTTGGAGCGAATATGAAGTTTACACACCCCCTAATCAAATATCAGCTTTTTGTGATATCAAGAAGTTGTAACCGAGACAAATCATTTTTCGTACATTTATGTAACCTACTACATAACCCAGCGGTGCCCAATTCGTGGCACATGTACCTCTCTGGGGGGGTGTAAAGGCATTCCAGGGGTTCCGTGAGCTTTTAAAATACATTTTAAAGCCATGTGAAAAATCCTTTAAAAATAATTGTTCAATTATGTCAATATTTCGGAAAATGAATTTGATACACAGTAGGCTAATTCATTTCATTATCCTAAAAAGCCAGAGTCACCCCCATTCCAGAATGGTTCGAGCCTACCTGTCAAATGCCGCTGAGCATCAGCTGCTAGTCTGTCTCTCTCACACACACACACACAACAGTCTGAAAGTAAATATATAATTGAAGAACACCTCAGGAAATATTTTGTCTGATTTTGTTTTGTAATGCAGATGGTATTTTACATTTGGGTAAATGTTGTGAAGTAAAACATGAAGGTTGCCCGACATGTAAATAATGACGTCAAGTACAGATATGTGAAAATTCTACTGTAGCACCGTGTCGAAGTGTCTCCACTCCGTTAGTTTTCAGGACTGTAACGAGTGGATTGGAAGATTGTTGTCAGTTGTAAAGCGTGTGCTGACTTGTCACTCTTTGGCTACTGCTGGTCCAGGTCTGATGCGGTCGCCAACATCAAGAGGCAAGGATGCAAGTCCCTCACTCACGCTCAGTTTCTGGTGAGAACTGTCCCCTGGAAATGGTCCTTTTTTTATTTGTTTTGCTCAAATTGGAGCTTCAAATAAGGGAGTTCAAATTGTAGTTTCAGACGTTGGTTATGGTTTCAAAGAGGGATGGGCAAGTGCTGATTTGGGATCAGGGCGATACCGGCCTTATTTTATGGTATTGTTTGAAAGTGCTCTATAAATACAGTTGAGTTGAGTTGAGTTGAGTATTGGGTAGTCATGGAGGCTGCCAACGGTCGGCTTTCAAATTAGAGCCTTAAGCAATGGTTAGAGTTTCAGGCCAGGGTTAGGGTTTCAAATGAGGTCTTCACGTTAGGGTTTTAAGGTTCAAAAAGGGTCAGAGTTACAAATCAGTTCTGAATGTGGGTTTCGAGCACGTGTTAGGGTTTCAGATTAGTTTACCAAAAATGGTTAGGCTTTAAAACATGGGGTAGGATTTCAAAGTAGCGTTGCAAGTCAATCTTTGGGCTACACAATGATCGTGTTTTATTGATATATAATAATAATAATAATAATAATAATAATAATAATGGTAATACTGAGCTAAAAATAATGATGGATTGTATTTTTTTGAATAAATATATATTTTTTTATACATCCATGTTTTTGTTTTTTTTCTTGATGTTTTTTTTTTTTTTTCATTTGGTGTTCAAGATGCGATCCAAAGATAAGTGCATCTTCACCCTGAAGTGCTTCGATGACAGCGTCCATTACTTCAAAGTCTCGTCCAAAAAGGAGCCCGAGGCGACAAGAAAAGTACGGTTTGATGATTCACTGGTTTTTACGCTTCCTCCGTCCCGGCTGATCAATTTACAGGCACCGCCTCCCGATAACGGCTTCTTTGTGACAACTTGAGAAGTCAAGGTCCCGCCGGTGCACGTTGTCACATCTGCGCTCACCAAAACAAACACGTATGACACAAATCACCTCGCATTTGGCCGACCCCCTTTCCAATTTGCTGTGACATTTGTCTGAGGAGGAAAAGTCAATGGCAGCCTTGTTTCTCACGCTTTGTACTCTGCTATTTACCAGCGTTGGATGTCGAAATTGTTTGTTTGTTTTTATTTTCATGTCAGAACAGGCTGACAACCAAATTGATTTCAATAGATGTACACTTGAGTGCCCGCAATTGCAAGGTTAACGTTTGAAATTGGGGTATTGAGATGAGGTTCGGAGTTTAAAAGAGCTTTTCAAGCCAGTGTTAGCGTTTCTGAGTAAGGTTTCAAATTAGGGTTTAAAGCCTGGGTTCGAGTTTCAAAATTTCAAAACAGGGTTCGTGCTTTGAAATATAATTATATTATAAAAATGTTTTCAAACAAGGTAGGTTAGAATTTTCACATTGGAGGCCAGTTTCAAATTGTGTTTCGGGCCAGGGTAGGGTTTCACTTCAGGTGAGTCTTTTGATTTTCTTCTCGTTTTGCATGTAATAAGACCCCCACCCCCCCACCCCCACCCCGCCATTGTCGACTCGCAGGCTTGGCTTGATGCTTTGGACGAGCATTCGGCCTTCAGCACACACTACTGCTCCCAGGAGCAGGACAGCTGCGAGGACGACGAAGACGAGGAAGAGGAGGAAGGCAACTCGCTGGGTCGGATCGCCGACGCCCTGCAGGTGGCAAACGCACACAAACAAACAACAGCAAACCAGCAATTACAGTCATTAGACAGACCCAATGTGGTGCGAGGATCACGCTGTGGAAAGCCCTGCACTCACAATCCCACTGGTGATTAGGTTTTTTGTCATTTTTTTGTTTTTTTTTTTGTCATGGCTTCAAGGGTTAGACTGAGGGTTTCTTCAACTTCAAGGGTTAGTCTTTTTTTTAGACTTTCAAGACACATCTTGAGTTTTGGATTATGGTTTCAAATAACGTTTCGGGTTTGAAAGTAGGATAGGACAACCAAGCCTAGATCAGAGTTTCAAAATGAAGTGTTAGGGCTTCAAATTTGGGGCCCAAATGAGGCTTTCAAAACATAAAGGTTTCAAAATCATGTTGCCGATGTTGGTTTGTCTCTGCCGATGCAGGAGGCGCAGGCGAGCCACGTCAGGCTTGAGCAGGAAGTGGAAGCTTTCCTGTCCGCCGTCAAGACTGACGGCGTGCCACAAGGTAACGACGACAACAATTTTTATTTCACATTTATTGAAATAACCCGGCAGGATATGAGCAGCCGCGCTGCGGCTATCATCTTCTGATAAGGCTGAGTGGCACTCAGACGAGAGCAGACCTCCACCAAGGGCAAGCAATCGGCATCGAGCAGATACGGGAATGCGCTGGCTAATATGCGGGAATTTAGGAAAATGCTCGCAAAAATCTGTCACCAAATTTTTTTCAATGAAGAAGTTTTCCACTAATAGCCGAGTGGCACTCGATAGAGGGCAAACCTCAGCCAAGGGTCAACCGCCCTGATTTGGAGCCGCACCAAATGAGTGACTGCAAAATGTCAGAATATACGAAATGTATGGCAAAAAAAAAAAAAAGTTTAAAATTGGTCCATTCCACTGTTGCCCCGGTTCAGTTCTCCAGGAGTTTTCCTCCTTCACGATGGAGAAGCTGCAGGCCATCCACAACCTGTCGGGAGAGACCGGTTCCTACATCGCCGTCTGTCTCGGACTGGTCTCCAAACAGGAAGTGGTGAGTTACGTCGCTACACACTTCGTTCAATATCGACAACCGACAACAAAAACTGATACAGAGAAACAATGCGTAATCACTTCTCATTCAAATGAATGGAAATGCCAATAATCTATTCCACCAGCCCATCAAACACCAACTAAATATTTTGTTGTGTGTTTTAATGCCCCTCCAAACAAAAAAAATGTTTAAAAAATTGTTTTGTACTGTCTAAAAACATATAATATTACCTGAATGAAATTAAATTACACATTATACATCGTACTTCATGTATTTTTTTGTGCGTCTCTTTCCAGTGTGCACACGTTGGCCACCAGGGGTCAGTATAATACATGCATACCTATATACTTGAAGAAAATGTCACAATAGCTCAGTATGCTGCAGTGCTATGCTAATGATGTCGCTTCAAGGGTTTTAACTAATGCTACGTTGATGCTATTTGTTATTTGTATGTGTTAGCATTAAGCTAGCCGAGGCTACGTGGTAGTTTTAAATACACATGTAATACTTCTGTTTATGTTAAGTTTAGCGCTAAGTCATGACGTTGATGCTAATTCCTTTAGCCCACCTTTGCTGTTTTGCGTTGCGTGTTAGTAGCTAGCGCAGTTTGGACGGACAAGGTGATATGGTTTTGGATTCAATACACACACACCATGTCATTTTCTTGATTCTAAGCTTAGTTTTGTAGTAAACTTCCAACTGGGCGTGCCCTCTTTTTTCCACAATATCTGGAGGTCACTATCACCCAAACCGTTTTTTTTTTTTTTGTTTTTTTTTTAATTGAGCTCTGGTGTTGTTCAGCTGTGCCTAATGAAATGTCCGTTTCAGTCTCGCTGCACACAAACACGGCTAAACCTCTGATAGTGTTTGTTTCGAGCAGATCGGCCACCATCTGCAGCGACAACGGTGTCATTCATGCCTCGTTTCCAGAGCTTGGTGTTGGGAAAGGAAAAAAAAACCAGGAATGAATTAGCTTGCTCATTAGAGACCAAACAAGCTGCCAGATCATCCAGCGGAAGAGCCGGATTGCAGCTTTCGGAGTTCTGACACCTTGGCCCGGGCCTCCTCGGCTCAGCTGGGCGAAACCTTTTCAACCGAGGCGTGCATAGGCATAAAAGGCACACAGTCCCGCCTCCTCGGATTTTCTCACAATTAGGCTGGCTCTAAGCAGAAATATGCCGAATATTCTCCATCTCGGCACCCGCATACACGACGCTGCCGAGTGTGAATGAAGCAGCGGGGTGTATATTCAAAAGATGGGGAATCATCTCCAAACCGAAAAGAAATTCACTTGTTAAAAAATGGCCTTTGTCCTCATTGAACTTCAGCATTTTTCTTGTAATATTACATATATTCAGAAAATATGTCTCCAGGCTCTTAATCTTGGGATTTTTTTCATTGAAAATGAACAGCTTTTCAAAAAAAAGCATTTTTTTTCGTTAGATTACAATTTGTCAAATATATGCAGTTTATCATCTAGAAAAGATGATTACTTCAAATTTGAATGCCTTTTAAAATTAAAAAAAATGTCCAAATATGAATCGATTCATTCTGAAAAATATAAAATATTTGATCGAAGAAAATGTCACATTCTCGTAATTTTACGGCCTTAGAATCATTTTTGAATCAGACTTGTTTTTATTATTACAACTTTTCTACTCTTAAAATGAACAGAAAAAAACCCTGCAACTTTTTCCCTTGTTTGTTCAAAATATTCAAATTTTATCTCAACAAAAACATTTTCTTCTGAAGATCCTGAGTCGTTCTAAAAACTTTACTAACTTATCTCATCAACATTTGGTTCTAGTCTTATAAACAGTCTATAAAATAAAAATAAAAAATCTGCAGCTTTTTGTGATGTCATTGCTGCCAGAAAGCAAAGCCTACGAGAGCATTTGAACTTGATTTGGAGCCAATTAGAGGCAATTAAAATGGAGGCAGGTGTTAGCTGACTCCCGTTTAACAATAATTTAAACATTTAACTTGAGTTTAAATGTGCTCTGTTCAATCGGAACGTAGTCTGACCCCTAGTTATAAAAGGGTGTGCACTCTTGTGCAACCACGTTATTTCAATTGTTTATTTTTAGTCAAATCAGGCAGTTCAACAGGGGTGAGTCGACTTTTTATGTCCACCCTACCTTTCCCTCTTTTTCCCCTCTCTTTTTGAGTGCTTGCGAGGCCTTCTTTCCCTGTTTCACCTTGTCTGAATGTTCCATATGTGGAGGATCCCAGTTTGGCCCCAATACTCCCTTACTTGTTTTCACACCATCCGGCGAGATATGTTTTGGTGGGCAAAGTGCTGCCGCGATGCTTGCTATTAGCCGGGCAGCTCTGGCTAATGCTCCGTGTGTGTCCATTACCCGTCATTTGATCTCCACTGCTGCCGATGAGTCGTGTTACCGGCGCAACGTAACGGCGGCCGCCATTACGCCTCGACGCCCTCAGATCCGTCCAGGTCTCGATGTAATGATGGCGGGTTCAGCCGTGCTACGCTCTGACCGGCTGCGGCACTTTTCTCGATGTTTGCAAAAGTGGCAGGAGTACTGGCACTCATCTTGAACAGGGTTATGAGAGGTAATGAAAACAAACAAAAGAGCTACAACAGTAATTGAAAAACAAAAAACGGGTTTTTGTGAGCGAAATAAAATCAAATCGAAAGCGCTTTTGAAAAAAAGTGAAAAATAACTGAAACTACATCTTATGTTTCCGAAAGTAACTAAAACTAAATGTAATAATACTGTTCTTCCTTTTCATCTTTGCTACTTAATATCATACATGGGCGTTCAAGGTTCATTGAAAATATATTGTACATACAGGAAAACATTCATTTGAGAATTTTATTTTACTACATTTACGACATACAATTCCTAGTGACTTTGTGTTTGTATTTTTTTTTCATCTTGCACTCGACAAATGCTCAAATTATTTAAAAAAATTACAACTAAAACTATTAAAAGCTAAACTAATATGACACACTTTCAAGATGTACAGTGGAGCCGTGGTGGTTTTCAACAACCAAACAAGTGCCCAAAGAAAGACCCAGCTTGCCTAATGTTTACGCTAATTAATGTCTACGTTGCTGGGCTTTAAGTCTTTCTGCAGTGGATTCAAGAAAGATACTTCAGCGACAACATATAGACAGACAGGGAACAGTACTCAGTCCTATATTATTTATTCTCTGCATAGAGCAGCCAATATTAATGGGGTACTGATGGGCTGAGCGATGAGTTGAAGTGAAAAAAAAAGTGTTTTTTGGATTTTATATTCAATCATATTGTTACTGGATGTTCTTTATACCGAACACAATCATAGAGAGCTGTTTGTGCTGTTAAAAAAATATGTTACAATATTTTTTTTGTTGGGTTGTTTGGAGAGGCTGGATCGGGAAAGATAATTGGCAAGGATTTTTCATTCAATGTTTGTTTTCCTCTCAGTGTATGCACGGAATACAGGATAGCGTTTCATTGTGGGTTTGCAGGTGCGTAGCATGAAATTGGAGCTGGAGGTGGAGAAGAATAAGATCCTGTCGGAAGCGCTCCAGACGCTGGCCACCGAGCACCACGAGCTGGAGCAGGTGGTCGTCAAGGGCTCCAGCGGCCTCAGCGACGATGAGTTCCACGACGCCGTGTCTGGTCAGTTTCATAGGATGAAATCTGATTTTATTCTAATATTCTGAATTTCTACTTGAAAATATGCAACTTATTATATTTTTTAAAATTTGACTTCAAATCATTTTTTTTAATTGAAAAAATGACTTGGAAAAAACACTTTGATGCAGTGTTTCTTTCTTTTTTGTGAAAATGTATCACCTTCATTGAAGAAAAATCTGAACAAATATTCTCGTCATATTACATCTTTTTTTTTTCTTGAAAATATGTGCCTTCTAACTTTATCATAGTGATCTAACTTTTTTAATCATTTGATTTAATCATATTTTATTTTTGTAAGATTGCAACCTTTTTCACATGTATCCAATTTGGTAACTTTGAAAAATCCCATTCATGCTCATCATGTTATATGTTTTCTCTTTTTTTAATAATGAGATTTTATTCATTTTCCCCACAAAGTTCTTACCAAAAAAAAAAAAAAACTGTTCCGGCAGGTTCAGACTCTGAGCTCTCTCTGAGTGGCTTTGAGACGGTGGCGAGTCGTTCCTTCGAGGAAGAGGAGGAGGAGGAGGAGGAAGGTGGCGTCATGTTTGGCAGCAGCAGCAGCAGCAGCAGTCGCCTCGACAGCATGGCGCAGGGTGATCGCCATGGCAACGACCAGCAGACGCAACCCAATGGGATCACCAAGTACAGGTCAGCGGTGCACGCTGGCGTTCCAAATGAGATGCTCAAGTCTTTCATCTCACACACACACACACGCACACACACACACACACACACACACACACACACACACACACACACACACACACACACACTCTAAATCGACCTAATTTAGGGGAATATTATGAATATATTACAGAATGAAGTCATCCATCCATTTTCTAATCCGCTTATCCTCACGAGGGTGTCGTGGGTGTGCTGGAGCCTATCCCAGCTGTCTTCGGGCAGTCGGCGGGGTGGATCAGAGACGTCATGCTCAAAATGTGTACACGGCTGCTACAAGCTAAGTTTGAAAGTAAACAAGAAACTGTGGCGTCTATTGACGAAAAAAGAGAGTGGTTCACTTCTCTTGTCCCATGTAAATCCGCTTCCAGTTCCAAGGGCCGACTCTCACGTCCAAATATGCATCCGTGCTGCACGCCGACCCTCCTCTTTCCTCATCCTCAGCCTCACCAGCCATCTATCCAGCCGCACCAGCGCAGACTGTCCAACAGTGCCAACATCTCCGTTGAACAAAACGCAGAACTTTTCTCGAAAACATACATTTTTTTTTTAGATTTAAAATGTATCTGTTCTGTAGCATTATGAATTTTTCCACAATATGCAACTTTAAAATCTCCAAATACCCGAAAAAACAAGAATTAACAGCTAACTTTATTTTTGGAATTATGATTTTTATTTATTTATTTATTTTTTGGGGGATGATTACTTTCGAAATTCCTCATCACCAACTTCGCTCCTCTTATTTATTTCAGCCACTTGGCTCTTTCCGCTTGATGCGCTGAATAATTTACGGCAGCGGTGCCCCCGAAGAGCGACACGGAAAGGACAGGTGTCTTTGTCTTAACTGTTTAAATATTGATGCGGGCTCGGCGTTAGGCGGGAATCAGTCAGCTCTGTTGACCGCTCCTTGCAGGTAGCTTTTAATGAGCCAGCTCAACATGCACATACTGTATATGCGTCATGTCAAGTCTGATGCAACAATATCCATCACAGTTATTTGGACAAATACTTGGTAGCAAGCCAGCACTGCCATAAAGACAATAACTTCAAGAAACTGCTCATGGCCTGTACGGTATATTCCTGGTTATTCTAGAAGAATTGTTGTATTTTTTTCTTCTCTGCAATTATAATAGGTGTCACATACTGTAGTATGTCCTGCTAAGCTAAAAGGACGCGTTCTCCTTTAGGCCACTTTTGTGCTGTCTCAAGGAAATCAACACCTCGATGGGACTGAACTTGAATTTCATTGAAAACAAAACAGAAGTTGTGGTGTTTAGTCCCAGTGGTCCTTGTACATCCGACCCTGTTGATTTGGGCCACCTATGGTTGTTTTTAAAAGTGCTCGACAAATGAAAGTGAGTTGAGTTGAGTTTTACGCAGATTTTCACTTTTTGCGGGCTGGCCCGGTCCCTATCCGCTGCATTAGAAACCTACATCCTCATAAAATTGCTCCGGTTACGGTTCCCTTGAGACATAGGGAGGAAATGACCCCACAAAACAGCGCTCAAGTATAAGACTGGGGAAACTTTGTCTGGAAATTGAATCACTGCTCTGGGTTTAGCAGCGGCTTCAATTGCTATTCTTTATCCTTTGACAGCGTTGCAAGAATGGGGTAGACCTGGCTGGCCCAATGGACATCCTAGGACTTATAGCAAAGCAGGCTACACATCATAGAAGCACCATCAGGTTTTGTTGCAGTGGTGTCACTCAATACATGAAAAGTCTCCTTAGCAGGCCAAGTTTTAAATAAGATAAGACGCCTCCAGCTGATGTGTGTCTGTGATGTTTAAGCAAATAAGAGCAGTCAGATGAGTCATTTTCAGTGTCAATCATCGGGGATTGTGTTGAAAGCCGAGTATTCAAGTGGAAACACTCAAATCAACTTTCTCAATCAAAATGAATGGCAGGACCATTCATCCATACTTGCCCCTGGAAAAAACAAAAAGAAATGTTTGTAACTTGATTTTTAATGAGAAAAATAATCTGTGACAGTCTTGTACTTTATTTTAAAAAAATACAGGAATCATTTAATATCACCTAAAGAATTCAAAAGTTTATGTATCGCGATTTATTGTTTTCAACGGGCCTTCTTGTCATGTGCCCTTCTCGACCACCGGGGGCAGTATATAATCCAAAGACGAAAGGCAGGTGGTGCGTTTTAGACCTGGGCCTTTGTAATGCATTTTTTTTCATAAAATAAAATACACTGAAATGAACAAAAACAATTCTGAATGAATATGATTTTTCTTCATTTTAGCACAAAAAATAAATATTCTTGTCATACAGCCGTTTCTTGAAATTGTGTGATTTAATACCCTCCCAACAATCTGATTTACCACCTGCATAGTATTCAGAAAAAAATGCACATTATGTTTTCTTTTAATGCATGTATATTATGGTTTCAGGACAAGTTTGCCTGCACCCATGTTTTCAAGAAATGACTTCAGCATTTGGAGTATTCTCAGAAACTGCATCGGAATGGTGAGAAAGTATTCTCAGCATGCAAGACAATTTATTTCATGACAGCTGTGTCCTGTATAACTTTCCTCATTTGGCCCCTGTGTAGTCTGGCTGGATTGTTTTCATCAAAGTCGACTTAAAAAGTTTTCGTGAACTAAAGACGGGCTGAAACTACCACCGACACAAATGACTGAAATGTGACTAAAACTAAGAAGCGTTTTAATCCAAAAGACAAATTTTAAGATGCCTGCCAAAAGCAACACTGCTTAATGAACCTCCCCCTCCCCGGCGTGGCTTCCAGGAGCTCTCCAAAATCACCATGCCTGTGATCTTCAACGAGCCGCTCAGCTTCTTGCAGCGCCTGACCGAATACATGGAGCACACGTGCCTTATTAGGCAAGCCAACGCTGCCATGGACTCCCTTGACAGGATGAAGGTAAAGAAGATCCCAAAACATACGAGCCCAGTCAGCAAAATAAACAGAATGCTGATTGCTCAACCTTTCTTGTCAGTCCGTAGCGGCCTTTGTGGTGTCTGCGGTGGCATCGCAATGGGAGAGGACGGGCAAGCCCTTCAACCCGCTGCTCGGAGAAACCTACGAATTGGTCAGGTGAGGGGGAAATCAATGCAGTCCTTGAATCCGATGTTTCCCACCCTTTTTTGAGCCAAGGAACACATTTTACATTCAAACAATCTCATACTAAACCGTCAAATAAAAATAGCACCGCTGTTGTTTGAAGGTTTTTAATCACCCTCTATGGCAGTTCACATTATATGTTAGCATTAAGCTAGCAGACTTTCACCATCTGAGTTGTTTGAACATTTTGGTGTTTAAATATACAATATTAAATTTGCGGTTGCAGAATAGAATCACTTTTGCATCTATGTTAATTCATATTAGCATGCCTATGGCGCTTCACATGATATGTTAGCATTAAAGCTTGGACGTATGCTATCTCCGTTGTTTGAACATTTTGGTATTTAAAAATGTACATTTTAATTTTCTTTTGTTTTGTGTCAATTTTACAGGAAATTTCAACTAAGATTGACCAAAAAAAAAAAAAAAACAACAGATTGTGCCTCTTATTGAGAGAGCTTTTTGATTCCTCAAAGTGATGTTAAGAACCATTTCTTGATCGCGAGAGTGATAGCAGGCTCTCAGGAATACCTTTCAAAGTGTGTTTTAGTAAGTTTAAATGTGTTTTACGTGTGTGGAAAAAGTCCATTTAGTTTTAAAATGTTTTTATCGTCACAATATTTTTTACTTATCGCGGGTGGTTCGGAAACATACTTATTCACAAAGTCAAGTTGAATTTTCCTGTGGAGTCTTTTTCCTCAGCAAAACTCAAGTCCTAAAATTAAGTGGGATTCATGTCGCATATGACTGGAGTAAGCCCTCCGTCTGAGAATCACTACTTGAATGTCATCAATCCAGGGAGGACCTGGGTTTCCGGCTCGTATCGGAGCAGGTGAGCCACCACCCTCCCATCAGCGCCTTCCACGCCGAGGGCCTCCGGCAGGACTTTGTCTTCCACGGCTCCATCTACCCCAAACTCAAGTTCTGGGGGAAGAGTATGCAAGCCGAGCCTCAAGGAATCCTCACGTTGGAGCTGCCCGAGTGAGGACGGCTAAAATTCACCACCGCGTCCTTTCGCTTCCTAACGTGACATTAAAAGGCTTTGGTTTGCTGCACAGGCACAACGAAGCGTACACATGGACCAACCCCACGTGCTGCGTGCACAACATCATCGTGGGCCAGCTGTGGATTGAGCAGTATGGATGTGTGGAGGTGATCAACCACAAGTAAGTAGATCTGTGTCAGTACTGATTCAGAGATGCGATTGCTATTGCTATTGCTAATGCTAACCACAGCAGCGGCTGAACAGTGAATGAAAGTACCGGCCACCGTTTACGCCCTGGAGGCGTTTTGCTCTTTGCGTCTGTGTGTTTTATGCAGAACTGGCGAAAAATGCTGCCTCAACTTCAAGCCATGTGGTTTTTTTGGCAAAGAACTGCACAAAGTTGAAGGCTACATATTGGACAAAAGGTACACAGACATGAATCAATGTTTGATAGTGAATATAAAAAGCAGACACGCGCCTGCCTTATGTACATAGAGTGTTGTGACAACTGACTAGTTTCCGCCATTTTTTGTGCGATCGTGTCGCGCAGTTATACACATATACGAATGCATACATACATTTACATTGTATTTATTGGGAAAAAAATGACTTTGTTATCATAATATTGCAACTTTGAAGGCGAAAATCTAACTTTCTATCTTTGAAAAAAATTACCTCTATATTTGCAGATTCTAACTTAACTTCCTATAACATACGAGGTTTTGAACTTTTTTTAAAACTCAACTGTCACGCAAACCAGTGTCTAAATGAATGTGGAACAGCTTGCTGTTTAATTGCCGCCATTTGTCAACATCCAAAATCCTTTTCATCGTCTTTTTTAATCACACTTTATCATTCCTCGTGTACTTTCGTTATTTACGAACCCTTGTGCATCGTTGGGGAAGTGCCGTCGTCATCACTCTCGCTTTCAAGTGATTCAGATTAAAGACTTTGCAGCGAATCCAACTGGTGCTTATTAAAAGCGAATCCAAATATCCTCATGCTCCATTTTATTTCTGAGCCGACGTGATTGAATGTGCTTTAAGTATACTTAACTGAAATCATTTGCAAATCAAAACCGGCAGCGTGAAGTGCTTTGGCTGGACTCCAACCCATATTATTAATTAACGCACAATTAGTCAATCATTTGACTTGAGACACGGCTCTCCAACGTCACGATCTGAATTCAATTTCGCGACTGCAAGAAAAGCAGCCAAGTGGGATTAAAAGAGGAAAGTGAGAGTTACGCGGAGCACATGGCGCGCTGGAGAATGCGAGATTAAAATGCAACGTTTTGGGGGGGGTTTGTTGAGCAATTAAAGCCGTCGACTGTGATATCACCGCCGAATGCGTAAATCTGCGATATTCCTTGGTAAGAGGCGAGGCGTACACATGCTGACACGCCCGGGCAACAAAGGCTGATAAAGACACATGTGTTGTGTTCACTCGTCACTGACTAGCAAGCAAAATTCTCACCTTGTTTGGAAAAAGAAGACAAACTATTTATGTTGCATTTTTCTTAAAAAGGGAAAAAAAAAAGATATTGATGTCGCACCTTCCTGGAAAGAAGCACAGAACTATTTATGTAGTTGCCCAAAAAGAAGACAAACTACTGATTTTACAGCTTATGAAAAAGAAGAAGATCTCAGTCAAAAATAAGAGAAACCATGACCATAAATTTGCGCTTGTCGTAAAAATAGCAACTGTTGATGTTGGACTTTTGCAAAAAGAAGACTAAACTATTCATTTTGCATCCTCCGAAGGAAAAGATAAACGATGGATGTTGCATTATTAATGGTGCTTGCTGTTTAAAAAAAAAAAAGACAACCTATTGATGTTGTACTTTGCTAAAAAGAAGACAAACCATTCCTCATTCACTCTCTTAAGATGAAGAAAAACTATTGCTGTCACATCTTCCCAACAAGAAGTAACCTGTTTATTTATTCAACCAAAAAGAAGAGAGACTACTGATTTTGCGCTTCACTCAAAAGAAAACAAACAATTGATGTTGCAATTTCTTAAAAAGAAAAGATAACTATTGATGTTGCATTGTTGTTCAAAAAACAAACAAAAAAAGACAAACAGTTCATGTTATGCCTGGCGAAATGTTGCACTTTCCTAAAATGAAGAAAAACTCTTTACTTTGTTCCTAACAAGAAGATGAGCGCAATTAAAATTCATAATAGGAAAGGTAGGCAAGTAGGTATAAAAAGGAAAGAAACAAAAACAGAGAAGCAGATGGTTGATTGGGAAAGGCCAAAACAGCTGGGTTTTATTATTTGCTTATTATTCTTTATTTTTTTTCTCGGCACTTAACCCAGTTGACCGTGAGACCGCTACCGATCGTGCATTTGGCGACATTCCTTGTCGAGAGCCACAAATGCTGATAACGACAGTTACCTTGCGTTATCTTGCCACCGCCGAGCAAGTAAAATAAGCAAAAAGAATGACTTTGGCCGCGTGTGCTTTCATTTTGCGCCCAAAAGCAAAAAGAAGCTGTGCGCGCTGTACGGCAAGTGGACCGAGTGCTTGTACGTCATCGATCCTGCTACCCTGGAGGCTCACAGGAAAAGCGACAGGAAAGGAGAAGAAGGCAAAAACACCAGCAGAAAGGTACAGTAACGACTCCGCAATGCACTACTGTGACCCGCATACGATCAGAAAAAGCCTTGAGTGCCTGCACAGGCCATGATTGAGGTCACATGTTAATGTTTGTAAGTGTAAATGAGTGTTTCTGTTAAAAAAATAATTAAAAAAGTGGAGCTCGGCTAGCAGACGATCTACTGATGTTGCACTTTCACAAAAAGAAGACAAACAATTGGTGTTGTACTTTCTCAAAAAAAAAAAAAGACAACGGATCATGTTGTGTGTTCTTAAAAAGAAGACAAAATACTGCAGTTGCACCACAGGTTGACAGGTGACTGCTTTAAGAAGGGTAACCCCTTGAGAGGCCCCATCAAATTTTCGAGGGGGTCCTTTCAACGCACAAATAATGATAATTTTCAACGCACAAATAATGATAAGATGCAAAATAATGATCACAAATTCAAAAATAATGATAGTATGCAAACTAATGATGAGAAATTAATCCAGAACTATGCAGAACAAACACAGACATACTTATACCAAACGCGCTCACAAACCCACTTTCCTAAAAATAGGGCAGAGTATTGATTTGCACTTCCCTAAAAAGAAGACAAATTACAGACCGTGCATTCCTAAAGTGAAGACAACTTATTACTGTACTTGCCTAAAAAGAAGATAAACTCTTGATTTGCACTTGCCTAAAAAGTAGAAAGGCAACTGATATAATTAAAAAAAGAAAGAAAGAAAGAGGCAAACTGTTGAAGTTGTGCTTTCTGAAAGAGAAAACTATTTCTTATCACTTTGCTACAAAAAAAGACTATCTATCTTAAAAAGTTGCAATTTCCTCAAAAGAGGACCCTCTATTGATTTGCACATCCCCAAAAACAAAGACAAACTGCTGTTGTCGTCCTTTGCTAAAAAGAAGACCACCTCTTACTGCACTTTGTCAAGACATGGAGTTAAACTCTGTCACACTTGAATGGATGTCATGTCAAAAGTGTACGCCTGCTGCCCCATGTGCAGGGTGACACCGAGGAGGACGTTCACTCTCAAGCACCCGACAGTGTGGACGTGATTCCCGGCAGCCAGCTACTGTGGAGGATCGCCCCCCGGCCGGCCAATTCACCCCAGGTGGGTTTAGAAAACGCAACCGAGAGCCCCCGTAAAGACAGGAGAAGCATGTTCTTATTAGTTTTAGTTTTAGTTTGAGTTTATATAGATATGGAGTGCTTGTTTAGTGCAAAAGGAACCCTTTCAGGGTCAGCGGTTAATACAGTGGACAGTTTATCATGTTATCAGGTTACAGGGTTCATGATAGGGTTAAAAAAAAAGGTCTCTGCAAGTAATATGGAATAGGATGATGTAAACTACAATTCCCAAACAAATTTCTTAATACTGTACAACGAATGAATGAAATGAATTGATAAAGACCAAAAAAAAAGGACATTTTAGCTATCATTATAGGTAGCAAGACTTCTCCAACCTAAAATGGCGTTTTTTTTGTAAAGTATTCTCTTTTTAATTTTATTTTGTGAACAAAAATGTGTTTTCACCATTTGTTTGAGTTGTTTCGTCAGTTTTCGTTATCTTTGATAACGCCATACCTTGAACAACAGCCCTTGAATCCAATTTACCCCCTCGCAGATGTACAGCTTCACGTCCTTCGCCATGCAGCTGAATGAGCTGCATGAGGACATGGAGGGCATCCTTCCTCGCACGGACTGCAGGATGAGGCCCGACATTCGAGCCATGGAGAACGGCGACATCGGTAACGATTCAATCGGACTCGTCTGTTCGGCAGTAAAACTGACGCAGTGGTGTCGACAATGTAAAGTATGAAGTGGACATTTATGGTGACGGTAATCATTCAGCAGATGGTGCATTTGTGACACGCTTCATGGATGTGACATTATTTCATAATGACGCCGGAGAGCAATCGTCTCATTTCCCCAAAACATTTCTACCTCCTCCCTCCTGGCTCCTTTGTCGATCTGTGTGTCTGTGTGTTTTGTACGCTCTCTTTTTAACATCAAGTGACATCTTGTCATTTCACAACTGTCACACTTTTGTAAAAAGCCCAGCTATGTATTTGCACTTTCCAAAAAAAAATACAAAAGGCTGATGTTGCATTTTCCGAAAAAATACTGTTGTTGTACTTAACTATCGATGTTGCATTTTTATATTAATAAAAACAAATAAATAATCCAATTTGCACTTTCCAAAAAAGAAGACAAACTGCAGATGTTACACTCTCCTCAAAAGATGACAAATATTGATGTTGCTCTTTCCTAAAAAGAAGACATTTGGGAGAGGCATATGTTTTAAAAACAATTGCGTTTTTAAAAGCTACTCAAAGGAAATGTTCAATGCAAACTTTTTTTATGTTATGTTATGCGCGATACATTTCTAATTCAGTCATTATGTTAAATATCCTTTTCTAGAATGTAACCTCTTCCTCGTTTTTGGTGAACCCTTAGGCCTACTACGCTACGGCATTTTCAGCTTGGTCATGACGGAAGTGCAATTTTTTTATTGTTGTGTTTTGTTTTTTTAAGGTATTACTTGGTACAAAAAAAGAATTGTTTCCCACTGGTTTATGGCATTCTTACTTTTGTTATTGTTCCCATAGACTTGGCCAGCGAGGAGAAGAAAAGACTGGAGGAGAAGCAGAGGGCCGCCCGCAAGAAAATCTCCAAATCGAATGACGAGTGGAAGACGAGGTGAGTTTGTTGAATGAATTTTTCTGCTCGGAATGGCTCCACTTCACAGGCACGCTGTAATTCATGCGAAGTCTTTCATTTGGAGCCTAAACGGACACTGGCCATCTTTGTTAGTGACAAGACAGATCGGCCGGAGTCCATGTCCTCATCTTTTTGACAAATCGGGCCATAATTGATCGTTGGTATTCACAATGCCCACTGTCGTTTGTCTCTGTTTAATGTGCTAAGATGAGCGGCCATTTTGTGTTAATTACTCCCAGTGGAAGCGTCTTTGGAGGAGTACTTTTTGGCAATGTGCTCCTTTCGCTTTCTTCCTCGTGCCGGAGCTGTATGAAAAGGTTAATTATGCTCTCGGGGGCTCAAATATGATACTTCATCCAGGAGATTGTTTGTGTAGCTCGCAAAGAAGGGCGTAGCTAGCCTTTAGCGCTCAAACTTATATAACAAAGTTATTCCAGACAGAAAAAGTTTCACGGTCAATAAATGGGTTATCAAGCCACATACACACATATAGCATCGTTTCTAAAATAGATGCCTAGAAGTGCAATTAGTCAGTTGACAGACTATTGATGATTATCCTTTGACGGATTAATGAAGTATATATACTGTATTTAATCAATCACTCCATCTCACAATTATATTAGACATGGCTTTGGCCGAGGGCGGAACACTTTTGAACAATAGTCTAAATTATACATTTCTTCAATATTGCGATTTATTGTATTCTTTTTTTCAACGTCGTCTAGCAAATCAGTTTTTTGTGATAATTTCATTGTTTGTTTTGAAGTTTGACTTGTGCTGTTTTTAACGGATTTTACCAGCCGTTGTAATTTATAGTCATGACATTTCAGAAATTTTTTTTTCACTTGTTGCTGAATCGAAACACTACTAAATATATTGCTGTATTACATTTCATATCAATGTTGTTATTATTATTATTATTATGATTATTATTATGAAAATGTTATGGGCCAGACGGCAAAAAAAACAATGACATCAAAATCAGTGCGAAGAACTCGGCTAGAAACGTTTACAGTACTTACGTCTCTGATTTCCAATTTGAAATTAATTTGAAAGTGTTTATTTACCCAATTGAAGTAGAGCTGTTAACTTACAAAGCATTTTGTCGACTCTGACGTGCAGCGTTCGATTTGACAACTTCGCGAAATTTTTACCGAATGTCTATATTTTATTTTTAATTCTTAACTAAATTGGGATATAGCACCAATAAGCTGTCAATGCCACAAGATATCAGCAAAGCACTATTTTTCTTTTAGACACAGCTATGGCCTGTAAAAAAATGAAGCTCCCCTCCTTAATTCAACATGTCTACTTTTTGTTTTTCACATCAGGGCTTGATCCTGCAAATAGTGAGTGTTGACTCTCAAGCTTTCCTCCAGTTTGTTGCTTCAAACGCTTGTGCTAAATGGATGTTTATTTCTCCTTCCTTGTCTGTTTTTACACTCGCGCACTTGGCCCAAGGTTAGACTTTGGCGACTACGTGCTCGACATGCGCGATGGGATATCACCAGAAATAATTGAAAGAAAAGCCTTTCATATCCTCCGCGCTGAGATATCATCTTGAAATGTGTCCCCCTCTCTTGTTGCGATGGGTTCCATCGGGGGAGGGATGGGGGGGCAACGATGTGCTTTTATCACTCATCCGCTCTACTTTTCATCCAGTTATCCATGTCCCCTTCCTTCTTTCGACAATATTCTTCCTATGCTTGCGTGTTTTAAATCAGGGACCGTCGGTTCTGCATTTTTTTGATGCTGAAAAAAAATACTGATTGATAATTAATAACAGTGGGCGTCGGTTCCACGTGGATTTTCGCTATTCGTGAGCTGGCCTGACCCTTATTCATCGTAAATAGTGGGGGCCAACTGTAAAATATAAGTATCGCGATACACACATGATTGATTGGTATCAATAGAAAATGCCTTTGATTAAAAAGTTTGATAGAACAAAATCAGGACGCAACCGCAGATCTGGGCATTGTGCACATTGTAGGCACCATGCTCCAAAAATTCTCTTCCAAAAATCTTGCCGGCGAGTGTGTAAAAAACAGCAAGGTGGATCACGCTCAGGAGTGCGTATGTATAAGTGGGTTGGATATTCTTGGTGAGGGCATGCGTAACAGCGGGCTGGATTTCGCCGGCTAGTGTGTGTCTTAACTTCTCGACAGTGAGTGTATGTACACTGTCTAACGGTGGTTTGAATCTTGTCAGCGGGTGCTTGTCTAACAACAGGCTGGATTCCACTGGCGGGTGTGCACAAAACAGCAAGATGGAGCTCGCCGGCGAGTGTGCGCGTAACAGTGAGATCGATCTCTCTGGCAAATTTCTTCGATCTCACTGGTGTGGGCGTGCAATGCAATGGAGTGGATCTCGCCAGCAAGTGCGAGCATAGCAATGGGCTGCATCACACTCCGACGATTGTGCGTGTTCGGTCCAGTATTTGGCCATTTCACTCGATGGGCTGGCTCTTATCGTCCCGCCAGCGAGTATGTTCGCAGCAGCAGGTTGGATCTCGCTTGTAAGTGCGTGCATGACACTGGGTTGGCTCTCGCTTCAAGGTGGCTCTGGATCTTCCAAGCTGTTATGCACAAGGGGCTCACTAAGTGAAATGTCTTGATAAATAGCAAACAGAAAATTGACTTGGTTGTGTAATTTTACACTTGGATGGGTGGGCATGAATTCACAACTATTTAGATACAAGCAATTATAAAGTCCATTTTTCATTCCATGTCGTGAGTCTTACTGCTCGTCTGCTTGTGTTGGTTGTCAGGTGGTTCCAGCTGGGCCCCAATCCCCACACCGGCTCGCAGGACTGGATCTTCACTGGCGGATACTGGGACAGGACGTACCCTCAGCTACCAGACATTTACTAGAATTCTCCACAAGCAATGCGCACACATGCACTGTGGCCTTAAACTGCTTTGACATTCTCGAGGTGCGCGTTATAAATGTCAGTATCTCTGGGGTTTTTAAACAAACGTTCATCACCGTCGACTTTTAGCTCACACGTGTGCGTCAGTGTGTGTATTGTTTTTAATAGGCTGCTATCTAAATATTTGTAAAATTGCTGAAGTTCTTGTTTGTGTGTACAATATAAACCCACGCTGAGCCGTCAACGACCTCATCGCAATTTGCTAAGATGCAAAAAAAATCATGTTACTTTTCCATCTATAGAAAAAGGGGGAACCAGAGCAATATCCACGATTGTTACTATTGACACTAAATGGTCACTTTTTTAGGTATACCTGTAAAAATCAAAGGACAGCAAATAAATTAACTGTATTCAAAAGCGTCCTGGGCTCTTTGCTGGCCAATTTTTGCCACCTCACTTCATTTCTTTGAACTATTTTAGTTATTACATATGGAATGAAAGTTCCCAAGGGTGGGTTTTCCCTTTTCACGTTTTTCCCCACTTCAGCTCTTTAATTTTATCAATTTTATACTGGTGACATTAAATTGTAAGTTGTGACGATTTTTGGCCAATGTAAACCGATGCAAACCTTTTTTGTTTTAATTCTTTTTTATTTACTGGGTCAAATCAGACAATTTGCCGCAAATGGGTTTTATTCTACATGCCATAGTTGAAATGTTTCGTACCAGATGACATAATTTATCAATTTTCGGGTAATATGTGTGACAGATGGAACACTGGATGAAAGACGGCTTGAAGTTTTGTGTGTTGGCAGAGCGCAGAAGTGAAGTTTGATAACTTGCCATAAAATATGAAACTCTGAGAACTCCACAAGGTCAGTGCAAAACCGGCCATCTGGAAAATTCAGTCCCTGAAGCCACTTTGATTCACCAGCATGACATTTTGTAGGCATCGTTATCATGAGTGGACCCACAAAAAGTCTCAATAATCCATGGCCAAGAAGACACGGGAAGTCCGCTATTTTGGTGTGAAGCAGCCATTTAAGGCACCATTTGCAGGTGTCCTTCAAAGACAGACTTGACCTGAAGATTTTGTTCGACAGCGAGCAAAATTCTACTTCTCTCTACTACGCACACAGGAAACGCTTCATTGCAAACAATCTGCCTTTTTTTTTTTTTTTTTTTTGTCATTGCACATGGATGCCGAGTTTTGATGCCTCACCATACAATGCAAAATTCTTAAACTGTAAATTGGCTCCACAAGGTCACAAATATATACTTTACACTTAAATGTGCCCCTTGTAAACGACACATTCAGATTGAGTCTCATTCCAGTTGTTTGTGTTATGCAGTATTTGAGATGGAATTTGTTCAGTCAGTGGCCCCAGCGAATCCATCCATCCATCCATTTTCTAATCCGCGTATCCTCACGAGGGTCGCAGGTGTACTGGAGCCTATTCGAGCTGACTTTGGGTATTAGGCGGGGAGCCACCTGAACTGCTTGCCATCCAATGGCAGGGCACACATAGACGAACATCAAGGCACCACTGTATCTAGTTACGACAAATCACGTCATCTTTTTTTCATCTACGACAAATATGACATTTATTCAGCGACATGTAGTAATCGACAAAACAAATCTTCCACGAGATGAAAGTCGGAACATATTGTAATTAACTACTGTATACCAATCATTATTTCAGTATACTGTATATGCTTTTGTGTACTGATATTTTTCTAATGGACAATCCATGCCCCGGCTCAATAAAAGCTTGGGAAACATCAAACGTGACAGCCAACGACACTTGCTGCCACGGCTTCCTCTCAGTGGGCGGGACATTCTTTGACGTCCACCAGGCCGAGCACCCTGACCACCCTCGTCTCAAATGCAACGTGCCTGCCGTTTATGATCACGTTTCTCAGGCAGCCGATGTACGGCGAAGTCAGGGGGGCACCAAGAAAATCTGTGGCCCCTGCAAAAAAAAATATAAATAATAATAAAAATAATACATCCATCTCCTGTGGTCTCTTTTTGAAAACCGTGGTGTGATTTCTTACCTCCTACGTGAAGTAATGCTTGCGTCATAGAGGAGGGAAATGATGCGAAGGATCCTGCCTTCTTTTCAGACGCGGCGTCCACCATTAGCGTGAGGTCTTTTTGTCCTGTGGAAACTGAGCAACAAAGGGAACAAGCAGAATATAAAGATTTAAACGACATTATTTCATGCTTGAACTCAATGGACATTGTGCTGCTCCTTCTGGTGTGTGAGTCTTGGCCACCAAGGGGCAATTTTGTTCAAATTTTCATTATTTGAAGATTTATAGGTAATGCGACATCAATGCTAGTTTTCTAGGCCTGTCTAGTTATGTTTTATATTATGGGTTAGCATTAAGCTTGCAGACTGGCAAAAATTTGGTTAAATACAAAATTGTAATTCTCGTGGTTTTTATGTTTTGCCAGGGCAACAAGGAGGCGACTCAAAACAAACGATTTCCAATCATGAGTGAAGAATACCCGTAATCACATGAAATTCCCCATCGCAGAGGTTCTGTGGAGTCAGCGCGACGCTGACACTGCCGCCACCATCGTTCACAGCGACGCCCACCTGCAAGATCGCAAAGTCACTCAACTGACCCCCATCTTCTTCTTTAATTAAATGGGACGTCATCCAAGAGGGAAAGGTCACCGTGTTGTTAATTAAGAACACGTCGAAGCTGGTTTTGTGGCCTCGTGCGTGGAAGAGAAGGCCGGTCAGGCGACGGGGTCGCAGCTCGAAGGTCAACGCAAAGTGATCACCCACTGCAAAGGAATTGTCTAGGAGAAGAACACATACCTCTATGCGATTCTCTGTCAGGTAAATTATGTCGGAAGATTTATCCTAGGGGTGGGCAAAAAAAGAAAAAAAAAACACGGGCCACATACGGTACCCATTTCATTCTTTGATCCAGCCTATCATGTTTCCATTCAACCATTTTCTATACCACTTATCCTCATTCGTGTCAAGAGTCAGCTGAAGCGAGGCACATATAGACAAACAATAAAGGTGTAACAAAAACCAATTTGACTCAGAAAATCGGTTTGGGTGTAAAAGCTGTGAGTGCATTCACTTGAACAACCTGTACCGTCAATCAGATCGCATCCAATGTATGAAGGTACATAACAATACAGCTAAGGAATATGTTTTTCAAAATGAAGCTCCTCAACTCACGACAGTAACAAAATGTCACCAGATGATGCAAAATCTGAAATGTGGCTCTTGAACCCAAAAGTTTGCCCATCCCTAATTTACGGCATCAAACCTAATAAGACGACATGACCGCCGCCAAAGTACGCCCCCCTCTCCGTTAGGCCATCCGAGCAGGGCGACACCGCGCGGGCCCCTTCAGGTTTGCCCACCGGCTGATTGTTCATTCTGAAGTCCCTCACACAGCCTGAGATGCTCTTCAAGAGAATTGTAGGCCCCTGTGGAAGGACATGAGCCACATGTAACAAAAAAACAAAAACAAAAATATGTGACATAGCTTGACACGGACTTCAGTAGCCCCTGGATGACCCCCGAGGTAGACAAGGTCATGGAAGTTTAAGGACGAGCCCTCCTCATTGGGCAAATGGCCGTCAGTCACGCGGACGCCATCTACCAGAAGATGGAACGTGTTCCTCTCGACACTGCACTCCACCTGCCCAAAACAAACATCACTAAAGACATCATTGGGTAAGGCCACAGCCGTAATGGGGCATAAATGCTAGAATTGCATTTTGTTAGCTCCCAAATTTAGCAAACTAATAGCTCGCAGAAATGCTATGAGCTAAATGAATAAAATATAATAATGGCCACAGAAAATATTGATTTGCTGGGTTCTAAGTTGTTTCAATTTCACGCTCATCCAACTTTTGTCGCGGGGGTTACAGCTGAAAAAAAGGCTAACTCGGTAACAATGCGCAAGGACTAGAATGCTAGCTAGGTAGCTCCCACCCATAGTAACAGTGCATTAGAGAGCCATAACCTGTCCGATTTTCTTCACATATATTATTTCTTTGTTTTCGATTTTAAGTTATTTAATCATGGTTATCGTAGTCTAAACATTTTAAGAAGGTTGCAGCCTACAAAAGGCTGAAATAATGGGGCACATTTGGTATTATTCCTAGAAGTTAGCTGTTAGCTGCCATTTATAGCAACCTACTACCCTAACAAACGCTATACTGCTACTAAGTATATTATTTTAATGAGTAATGGCTTATTAAAACACCTTCATGGCCAAGAGTTTGGAATTTTATCTTTATTTTTCCAGGCTACAAATGGCAAATGCCAGTTCGTATATTCCCACCTAGTTACTAGTGTAATGAATGCTATTAGCAAATTATGTCATTTTCTGGGTTTGAATTGAACTTTATCAATTTCACAAGCCTGTCCAGTTCGTTTTTTTTTCTTCAATTTGTATCACAAACTCTAAGGTTAGCAGGAGCTATAGCAAACATCTTGAGGTTACAATTGCTCGAGCAGATTTTGCAGTCCATTTACTCTGTGCCAGTGTCCATCGTTTGTCTTCAGCTTGTGGTGGATGACTCTGCTCGGCCCAAGTGACATCTTAATCTTGCCGTTTGTCACGTACAGAGCTAGCAGGGGCACCGGCCCTGTGCCCTCAACAAAGAGGATGAGACCCTTGGAGGACTTGGTTTTGACATCCAGAGAGAAGTGAGGCCTGAGTCGATAACAAAAAGTTTTGTTAATAAATGTCAGACAATTCATACATCTTGAAAACATCTGTACTTGATATTTTATATTTATTTTATATATCCAATACAGAAAATTGATGAGGATATTCTTGGGCCCGGTCAAAATTCCACTCGGATGTGTGCAAGGAAAATGAACAGTATGTAAGGGTCACTGTGAGCCACCCTGTCAGCAGCCCCGTGGCTTCATGATCACAACAGCATGTGGTTCCTGTTCTCGGACCGGAGAGGATTACTTTCGAATGTGACATCACCTGTAATTAAGGTCCTGCTGGGGTAGCTTGTACGCCAGCCAGCTGTCTCTCTGCGAGAACTCGTAGCCGCGGCGGGGCACTCGCTGACGTGCGCACTCGTCGTCTGTTTGTTCCGCGGTCTGACACGACACACAAGTGACGAGTGTGTAACAAAATGGAAACTGTAATTAGCTCGGAAAATTGGATGTCATATGCAATGATGAGACCAAATACCAAAGTAATTCAGCGAATATAAAGTCTCGGCACAATTTTTTTTCATGATATATAAAAAAAAAATGAGAACAAGACAAGTCATTTCAAAACTTTTTCCTCCCTTAGTGTGACCCGTACATTGTTCCAATAAAATGAAAACAATTATTTCAGAGAAGGAAAGTGATTGTAAACAATTCAGATGTGTTTGCACAAGTGTGCACATCGTCTTCTAAGTGGGAACGCGACTGTGTTCAGATTTCCACTAAGACATTGAAACTGATGTTAAATGACAGTCAGCACATTTGTACCAATCGATAATCCCCAAATAAAGTTCAGATGTTCTACTAGACTTCCTGACATTGTTTTTGCTTTCTAGTAGAGATGTTTTTCAGTTCAGTACCAGTACAAGTACTCATGGTTTGACAACTTACCAACACCAAGTACTAAGACTTTTGATAGATAAAAAATTCATTCATAACACATTGACAAGAAAAATCTATAAGCTATTTAATTTTTCAGAGCATTGGTGTAAAATGAGTTTGGAAAACAAGACTTGGTTGTTCACAGACCACTTTTTGTATACATATTAAAAAAAGTAAATTTTATATAATGTGCCCTCTTTAAATGTCAGACTACCAAACTCAACGCTGCCAGAAAAAAAACTTCATCGCGTTGGCATTTATGAATCCAAAAATGAACAACCGAAAAGGAAAAGACTTACTTGTCTGAGCATCTGGAGCTGCCTGCTCACATCTGTGGGTAAACGTCCAGTTTGCGTGGGTGAGCTGAGACGGCAATGACCCAGGCCGACACCTCCCGTAGGCGGGAGAGAACTCAAATCCACGGGTGTAAAGCTCCGCGCCGTTCTATGTAAAGTTTTGGATTTTTAAGAGCCATAATTGCAACAGAAAGACAGAGCAGTAAATATTATATACGGGAAAAAATATATGGATTCCCCCCCAACACACTCACTGGGTAGCTTTGGATGTTGAGCGAATTGGGTTACTTTCACCCAAAGTTGGGTTAATTGTTTTGATCCAGCAGATTGGGTTGAACATTGGTCAACTCTTCATCCCAATATGCTGGGTATAAATAACCCAACATGGTGTCATTCCCTTATGGACCCTTCGCCGGGTTAGCCATTTCACAGAGTTTGGGTTACTTTTAACCCAGCGGTTAGAAGAGTGGAGACGACAAAGAGTCCAAACCTGGAGTAAAGGTTGGTAATGCAGCCTTTGAATTCTTGTCCCTGGTTCACCTCTGGCTCCCGTTTTAATGTGTGGAGGGCGATGTCTACGTTGTCAACTTTGACCTCCAGCCTGACAACGTAGCGTCATTAGTCAACTGCATCTTGATAATATGCATGAATTACTTCTCACTGCCCTCAGTCTCCACTTAGATAAAAAGTTATCTGCTTCGTGATTACAGGCTCTCCATAGTCTTCACTATGCTACAGTGTTCCTTTTCACTCATGCGCACGTTGCCCAACACTCGACAGTATCCACTTTGCAGAACCAGCCAGTCTCCTCGCACATAAAGCCACTCTTTTTAATGAATACAGCAGAGCCCAATAATCCTCTGCCAGAAATGACCACGGTTTAAGATTTCTCAAGTCCTGATACCTCTAGGAAAAAATAAAAATTAGGATATTGGTCAGTTGAGACTTGAAAGCAGTACCTCGGCGTCTGCGCCACACACACGTAGTGCCATCTCCCGTCGTCGTATCTTTCTGCTGAAATTACATTGTGATGCCCCAGGCTAAGTTGCAGGAAGCCGTCGGCCAGAGAAATGTGACCTCGGGAGGAGCTCTGTGGAATACACACAGGAAAATATTCATGGAATCATCTGGAGGAAAGAAGACACTTTTATTTATTTATTTATGCATTCATTTATGGATTCATTTATTTATTCATTTTTCTCCCCCCCTAAGGTTTTACCTGAGAGCCGCTCCTGAGGATAACGCCGTGTTTGTGCTTGCTCCTGAATCCTAGAGCCAAGTGTTGTTGGTCCGGTGCAAAAAGCCAGTCAGCCGAAAGAGGCGAATGCAAAGTGGCTGTGCGAACTCCCTGCATCAAGGACATAAAACGGGATATCAAATTGCTAGTGTTTTGATTTTTATTTTGTCTTTCATAATTTTTTTGGATTGGTCAGTCAGGTTTGGGGTAGTAGCAGTTACACTGACGAGCATTGTGTTAAAATTGTGAAAAACACCAGACATGCTAACAAACACCTCGTGCAGAAAATGTGGCAAGAGAACGCCGGACTCTTGTTTTCACTTCTCGGAATGTGACTAGGTAAGAAGTCCAGTCTTATCCAAGAGGAGACTAAGGGCATCAGCAAAATTTAGTGCTGCAGCAAAGTAGAGACTGTGGAGAACCTATATTTATGAAGGAGACCACTTTGATCTGAGATCAACAAGAAAATGAAGCGTGACAGTGAGAGAGGTCACAGTTTCAACTTTGCTGCAGCAGTCCAGTTTCTTGCTGCCCCCAGTTTCCTTCCAGGAAAAGGAGGGTTACCTTTGTCAATATAGTTACTCCAGTTTGCTGTACCACTCAATTTTCTCCCTGCGCTCTGTCTCCTCTCTGATAAAATGTGTTCCGTCACTTTAATACAGGGCACTCCACAGTCTCCACTTGGTTGCAGTTTTGTCTAATACGCACCCTAAATGTGTATGCATGACGGTGCCATTGGTGTGACATGGAATCTTCCTCAAGTTGTCAGTGGATGATGAGTGTCGGGCATGCTGGGGCGACGTTTCGCCAATTGTGCAACAACAATGGTCGCTTGTTTACCAGCAGTCCAAAGGGACAAGCATCGCTGACGCCAACTGTCGCGTTGTACTCCACCGTTTGGCCATCGGCGCTCACGTGAGCCACGCAGCCTCTCAGTGGCGGAGCGCTGATGTCGTGTCTGAGGTCAAAAAGGCAGGGTGGTGAGTAGAAAAAATAATTCATATCCTTGATATACTGTAGTTGGACCATTTTGAGAAAAGGGGATTTATTTTTTTTCCATTTCCAGCGTAATCAACTGAATTCTAATTACATTTTATTCTTATAATGAGATATTTTTTATATTTATCCGTTAAAAAAACTCATGTGTGCTTAGCTGCATTTTTTAATCATTTCATCATTTAAATAATGTAGTATATTATTACAGAAATCTGTTTGTAAATTATTGCCATTAATTCGAGATCAATACTAACAGTGGTTTGTTTTTGTCCAACATTGTCTTTTTTAATTGATCTAATTTAAAACGTTTATTTACAAGAAAGATTCTTGTGGGCTGAGCCGGATATATCCAGTTATTGTAATTATTGCAGTCGTTATTTATTTTTAACAATTTTTTTTTTTTTTATAGTTACAAAATAAATTGACACTGGTTCCTTTCTAACACATCAAATATTTAATTTAAAATGAGTTTAAATGGTGTATGATTTCTTTTAAACAATGGAACTATTTGAAATGTTTCATTATTATCTAAATCAATTTGTTAACAATTACAAATAATAGATATAACCTAAAAATAATCTTTATTTTAATTATTTATTTCTAATACATTTTTATCCAACATTTTTGGTTCGAAATTGATCATTTCCAATGTATTAGTTGATGAACAAAATGCTCTTGCGGTCTCAGTGGTTTTTTAAAAAAAATTTTTATGACTATATCTTTTTCGTCACAAATAAAAATACAGTGTTGTTGTATTTTATTTTATTTACCTGCTTCCAATGTGCTGCGGCACCCCCCCGATATAATAGCTTTCAAAAGGAGTGTGAACGTGCTTGATGGAGATGTGCTTGTCCTCATAGTGGACCGTGATCGTGTCATCAATGGTGATGACGAAGTGTTTGTCCTAGGAAGACACAGCTGGTGACATTCGGACACAAGAGTTCTTTTTTTTTTTTTTTCTTTTGTGAACTTACAAAAAGAGACACTTTGTCATTCCTGCGGGCTCTCTCCTTCATCCCCGCGTATTGACTTTGAAGCACCAGGTGGCCTTGTTCCACCAGCAAGCACCAAAATGTCTCCTGCCATACAGAAGCAGCAGAGACGGGAAACATATTCACACTTGAAAACTGTCCTTTATTTTGTTTTCGCGTGAAAAACGAAAGTTATTTCAACTCTATGCAAATCATGAGAAAATACGGATTTTCAATTTTTTTTCAGATGTTGCGGGTGAAAGTAAAAAAAACTATATTAGAAAATAGAGCGGTTTCTGGCTTTGCGGTCTTGCTAATTAGCTGATTTTATTTTATTTTATTATTTTGTGTCAATTTGAAAGAAGTGTGAAGATCAGACTTGTTTTTTTGCAAAAGATAATTCGATATTAATTCCACTGTCATCCTGCTTTTTACGCCTACGTACGCGGTAGGTTACTTTTATCATCGACATCTTTGAGCAAAACGAAGACTAAACTGACAAAACTTGGCCCTCGGCAAGTGTTCTGGTTTGTCTGTATGTCAGATTATGAGGGTATTCTAGAACGTAAATTTCTGTATTCAAGTAAAGTATCGACACCTGTATCTTTCTTGACCCTTACTTCTGTACCCATGTAGAACAACAAGGCATCGGTCTCCCGGCTGTTTGTGTGCAATTTAAAGATGCGTCTCCTCCTGTCGTGCGGTTCCTTCATCAAGACCTGGCGGTAGCCGCTTCCCCGGTAGAAGTGGGACACCTCGGCTCTGGGTAACCTGCATGACGACCCGTGGCTTTTCCTCGTCACTGTTTAAAAATTTGTAAGGCGCTGTTTTCGGCGCTTACATTAGAGCGTGCACACCGGCCTCCGTGTTGACAGCGCGCTTGTTGTTGTGAAGGCAAAGTGGCTGGTCGTTGAAGTAGAGTAGTTTCACGTAGCCTCGGTACCCGGGGTAGCGCAGCTCCTCGGGAGGCTGCGAAGGGGAATGATAAAAACACAAAAAGTCACATGTGGGCGCCCACCCGTGCATACTTTTATCCTGTTCAGTCCACAGGTTTGACTTTAATGAAATACGTTTTCATTGAAGCATAGTTTTTATTTGTGTATTTACGGTGAAATGTTGAGGGTATCCGCCCACGTAGAAAACCGTGCGTTGCGGATCCAGATCAAGGATGCTGCTCATGGTGTTCGGAAGGTGACGTTTGGGGGCGTATGGGATAGGCTGCTCTGATGTGAAGTTTGCCGTAATGTTGACTTCAGCGTCGTGGTATACTCTGCAGAGGGGGGAAAAAATTGTTAGAGCGGTAATTCACAACCACCACACCATTTTCCCTTAACTAGTCAGAGAATTATTTTTTTCCACGATGCCAGCAATGTATAGTGACAGTCGGAGCAATTCAACAGTCTACCACTCAGTGGCAGAAGATACAATTACGCTGTGTCCACCTGCCACCATTTATGCAAAAGAATAGCTTAAGAATTAAATTAACCAAGCCCTGATGAAGTCACATGAAGTCAATTTCTGAGTTATTTTTTACAAATACAAATCGTGTTAGTATAGTTGTGATTTTATGATTTTTTTTTTCAACCCATACTCGGTTGTCGTCTGAAAAACAGTTTTTATGCTCTTTCTGAACCATTCTAATAGACTGTAAGATGGCGGCGCCCTTATACAGTGGAACCTTGTGTATCTGGGTGCTAAGGAATTTTATTTAAATAAGATAAGATCAGAAAACCTTTATTTGTCTCACAATTGAGAAATTCCCAATTTACAGCAGCAAAATTATGAATGGGACAAAGTAGAAGACAAAAAGTATATAAATTTATATCAATATAAAATATAAAAATAAGCATATTGAAAATGGGTGAGTGGGGGTTTGATAGGCCAAAGCCCTGTCTAAGACAAAAGTAGAGCTTTGGCACCATTTTGTAATATCTATAAATGTTGATGAAACTTTTCATTTAATTTTTGCTATTAACGGTCCTGATCTCATGCGAATAGTGAAAAACCACAAGTCATTAATGACGCCGCCCCCATCCCCGTTAAATGTTTACAATGTTCTACAAAGTATATTAAATCTCGCTAAACCAAGATTACAATACCCATTATTATAATAAATTAAACTCATTTTACAACATTACTCTTGCACAATAAATTGCTTACAGATTATTTGTTTTTAAGAGAAAAAAAATGCGCCGAACATGCACATGGAAGACTTGCCTGCCGTTAACTTCCTACTAACAACACAGGTGAAACTTGTCTCCACTATTCACCGGAGATAGCGACTGAGCCCGACCACGAAGAGCAAAAATCGTTGAATAATTGACGCTCCCTTATAATTGCCATAGATCATGTGACCCCCCCCCCCCCAAAAAAAAAAAACTCACGCACTCTTATGCCAGGGTTCCCGCCAATCACGGGATAGGTTAAAAAAATAAAATCAGCGAATAGGTGATTTTGCGGATGCCGAACCATATTCTCTAAACATGGACAAACCTGTGGAAAACAACGCGGTCCAAAGCGGAGGCGTGCACGCCGGTGAACGTCGTTATGGGACCAGCCGCCACCTCGTGGACGTGCCCGTGTAGCTTGTAGACGCAAATCAAGACGCCGCGCCTGATGGCCATCCCGATGTAGTCGCCAGATGCCTGAAACCGGATAAGATTGCGCGTTAGCTTTGCTCCACACTCAGAGGTGGCAAAAGTAAAAACCTGACAGGAATAGAAAGTACAGATCAGTATATCATCTATATAAATCCAGATGTGGGGATTACCAAATTATTTACTTGTGTTATTTCCCCCCCGCAGCGTCTCGACAAATTACTCACGTCGTCGGCCCCGAGATACAAAACAAACATGTTGTCATCTCGCCATTTGTCCTGACGCTTTCTTCGGTGCTCCGCCGGCTTTTTTTCCACGCTGAGAAGGAGGTCGACGGCCGTAAAGGCTTTCGCGTCTTCGGCATCGCTCGGCGGATGAAGTTCAATGTGACTCTTTCCGGTGAAACGGGTGGCGAGCGAGAGCTGTGAAAAATGATGACGCCGCAACGCTACTTTCAAGTTTGACAAATAACGTGGTAAGAAATGTCCTCTAAAAACAAACATGTCAGAATACGTCACCCTGTTAAGATAGCTCCTCGTCTCCTGGACCAGGTCCTTGATCCTGCTGATGTTTTCTGTCATGTTGCCTCTCGTTGGGAGCCTTTTTCCAAGGGCCTCCACCTGGGCGAGCTTCTCTCTCACCACCGGGAGCTCCCAGTCCAAAGTCGTCACTGAAATACACCGTTAACAGATTTCAACATGCTATTTAGCTGAGAATTATAAACCATTTTTGGCAACCTCTTTTGGGGACATTTTTTTTTTCCCCACAAAGATCAACTCATTCAAAACTACACAATTATTCCGGGACTGTTTCGTGTCTCATTCCACATTCTAAAAAACTAGTAGGCCTACTCATGTTTTAGTATACGGCAATAGAAGATTCTGTGCAGGCACAACTAAGGTATTTCAGCCATCTAGTGGTCAATTGTGATATTACAACTGAAAACTATACAGTGGACCCCCCACTGGTGAGGGTATACGGACTGGGCCGGCCCGTGAATTGTCAAAATTCAAGTAGAACTGACATTGGATAAATGTAATTGGATAATTCTTTCATTGCTGTTGAAACTTTCATTTTCATATCATTTTTTTTGTGAGAGGCCTTTTTTTTAATGATTATTATTATTTTATTTTATTATTTTTTTAAAAGAAATCATTTACCAGCATGTTGTATGTCATTTAAAACGTTATTGAAAGCCAGAGCACTGTTGTTCAAAGTCAGTTTGTCCATTTCCTGTCTCATATTCATCAGTCTGTAAGTGACATGGGTGACGGTGTCATTTGTAGCAGAAGCTTCTCTTTTGACAGATTCGATGAGGACGTCCACGTCATCTGTAATCAAAAACATCGCCATCCACAGTTATTTCAGCACTTCACATTCCCAAGAGTTTGTATTATGACATGACAACAAAAAAAAATCAACTTGTAAAATCACAGGTTTAGTCTGTTAAAAATCCATATTTTCACAATTGCTTTTTTTTTTTTTGAATGCAAATTCCTGACTTCAACTTTTGCTCAATGGCACACGAGTATGTAATATGAATTTATTTTGGAAGTTACCCGTTTCTTTTTTTTCTTTTTACACTCTAGAAATTCAGTTTCCACACGTAATATTTCACATTTTCCCCCCAAATGTTATTACTTTTTTATTCATTAGCGTAAAGTATTTATTTTTTGATGTAATATCCCTACTTATTTTTTTTCCTGGATTTTTTTTCCTCATAAACACCCCCCACCCCCCACCAAAAAAAAAAAAAAGATTTCACAGCCAATTTCAGTCATGTTTTTTAAATGTAATATTACGATACCAAAACCTAGTACTGTTCAGGTAAACTATTGATTTATTCCCAACTGTTTATTCTCTTAAATTCCGGAGCATTTCTCTTGGTAGCATTGCTTCCATCACATGTGTATGTACTTTTTATTTTGTTTCTTAATTTTTTTTTGACCAATCAGATTTCAGCCTCTGTGCTGTCACGTCCAGGGCCTTCAGAATATTGTTGGCCAATTTGATTACAAACTATATCATCAAAGGGACTGTTTCTCCAACCAGTCAAATTTCAAATTTGTCCACATAGGCTGGTCCCCGACGATGTCAGCATTTCCTCTGATTGGCCGGAGCAAAACTTGCGACAGCCAATTTCAACAAGCAAAACATCGTCTCCGGTGAGTGTGACATTTTATTTAAAATAGTTTGTGTCATGTTATTGGATCAATATTGATTCCGAACAGCTCCAGGGGACCATGTGCATGGCACAGTTGCGTTTTTTTTTTTTTTTTTGTCAAGCATGGGTGGTTTCAATAATTGCAACATGACATTAATGGTATTAAGAGGTGGAAAAAGTGTGACAATTTTATTTAAAATAGTTTGTGTCATGTTATTGGATCGATATTGATTCCGAACAGCTCCAGGGGACGATGTGCATGGCACAGTTGCGTTTTTTTTTGTCAAGCATGGGTGGTTTCAATAATTGCAACATGATATTAATGGCATTAAGAGATGGAAAAAGTGTGACAGGTTTCCAGTATATCACAATGAAATAAAGTGCCAACTCCACGCAGTGAACCACTGACCTTTTTGGAGGCTTTTGATTTCATCACTCACACTGGAGATGTCAAATCGCAGCGCTTCTCCTTTGTCTCTGCGCCTTTTCATGCTATCTTTGTGCACGTTCAGTGAATGTGAGAGCTCTGTTGGGCAAAGAATGTCATCATGCATCATCCACACACTTTAAAAAGAACTTTACTTTTTTTTTTTCTTTCTTTCTTTCCACACACTTCTGAAGTCATTCTGGGTATGATTGGCCGCAGTCCACAAGCGGGTGGAATCATCTCTCAGAGCCTCCGTCGTCAATCGCAGACCGCTCCGCATCACATCCTAATTCAGTCATAAAACAAACACGTTAAATATATTTTTCATCAACTGATCCACTGAGAACTCGAAAGGGGCTGACTCCATTTATTGTCATTTTGAAATTAATGGCAGAAGTGAAAACAAAATGATCTTTCGTGAACTAAATAGAATAAATGGCGTTTATAATTTTTCATGAGATATTCATCAAGTGGATAAATGTTCCGGCTTAGACCACGATTGCACTAAACCGTTAGTGGCAGCTGTTGGGCGGCCATAAAAGGTTGAATAAACACTCCTGCAATTGGAGTTCGCCCACACTTGACTCGCCTTGAAGGCTTTGTCAGCGGCCGCGTGGCATCGATGCGCGGCCATTTCTGCCTCCTCGATGTCAGTCGTGATGTCGCCCAACGCGTTGTGCTCGCTCGGCCGCTTTGTGCTGTTGGCCGTGGGAAGCGTTCTGTTACGGCATTCAAAGCACAGTGGCCAGTCAATAACATTTCAAGTCAAATTGTTCAAATAGAAATACATAATAGCTTAATGTGTGTGTGTTGTATATAAAAATGAAGCGTGCAACCACATTTTCATGTGCGTGGCCGATCGGCCTAGCTCCCGTGCGTGCTCCTCAGCCTCGGCGATGATCTTGATCTTGGCCAGAAGATGGTAGATGGTATTAATCCTCTTGCGCAGCTGTTGCTTGGCGCCGTCCAACCGAGCCGCGTCCTTCTCGAAGCCCTGCCCGCGCCAAAACAGAAAACATCGTCAAACCGAACCGAAACAACCTTGCCGAGCGGCGAGACCTCCGCTCACCTTTTTGCCGTCCTGCAGCTCGAAGAAGATGGTGGAGATGTTCTCGATCCAATGTGTTCTTGTGCTTTCAATCACTGAGGGGAGGGAACGTGCCTTTGTTGTGGTTTGATCGTGACCAGGCTGTCATGGCAAACGATTCAAGAAAACCCAAGTGAGAAGCACTCCGTGGCGGCGACAGAGAAATACAGTCATTTAGGTAATGCAGCAGAGCTTAGGCCACAAAAAAAAATAAATAAATAAATAGCAGGACTTAACTTTATTTCCCAAAACAAACTCAAAATGAAAATATCGCAATGGTGGAGCTGATACATAAAGTCAGAGGGGGCACATGCTTGTTCGGGCTTACCTGCAGATGTCGCATGATGGAAGCACTCCTCAAATGAAAACGTCTTGCTCTTCTAACTGCAACCTTCGCACCTGACAGAAGGTCAGACATGTGTCTGAGAAGATCCTGTGACGCCCTCAGAGAGTCTGCAGTCTGATTCAGAGTCTGCTGATTGGGTCTCGCAGCTGCCATCTTGGTTATGGCGACCAGCACTGAGGACGGTCAGGGGAAAGATTTTATTCTTTAAATAGTAGCATTGGTTTTAATGACAATTGTAGTGTGTGTGCGTGTGTGTGCTTTCATATGAATTGTACAAAAAGCAAGTAATTTCTAATTGTTCTTCAATGACTTGAACACAGATTAAATTAGCATGAGAATTTTATCAGACACAAACCTCTTGATGCACTATTCATACACAAGCCCTTTTTTTCATTGTTTTTTAATCATCCGATTCAAGATGGATGACAAAGGCTGAGTTCAAAGATAAAATCAATGCGCCGCCTTCCAGATTTTTCAATTCATCCGCTTCACACTTGAAGAAATTATTGTTAGACATCAGCTATAAAAAGGAGATCTGACCAAGGTATCTGAAGTATGGCTTTTCTACTTGCATGCCCCCATTCAGACACTTTCTGTATGTAAACGTCGCATGGTTTGTGAGAAAGCAATAAACATCACATTTTTTCGCCATCTTCATCATCCGGCCCCGGCTTTGGCCCCTGGTCGTCGCCTCTACGCAGACCCTGTGGCTCATTTCCTCCACGAGCCGGTGAGCCCCTTCCATCACGGTCGCCTTGTCTCTTCCCTCGAGCCTGATGGCATCTGCAGCCTGGCTCGGCCGCTTTATTAAATCTGACAAACAACAATAGCACACGAATACGTGATGTGTCTGTGCCATGCGTGATGTGTTGTGCTTAGTGACTTACCTCGTAATGATGCCAGGACAGACTCGGCATGACCGAGAACAACCTTGGCAACCATTTTTGGTCCTTTGCCACTTTGAAGTGCCTCATTCACACGGGAAGACATTTGATGGGCCTGCATAAAAAAATTTAAAAAAACACTGTGCAGTTGAGAGCCACTGCAGTCATGCAAATAGTAATAATTAAATAGTATGTGAATGAATATAACAGTTTGTGCATTGGGATTAATTCATTGCGGGTCCTTCTGATGTGTGCTTCTTGGCCACCGGGGGCAGTATAATGCAGTCATGCAGAGTTAAACAAAGAAGAGTTTCACAACTACTGCAAAAGACTCAGTAAGCCACAGTCATATTAGAACTGTTTTAGATGTTTCCCTCCTCCAACACAACTGATTCAAAAGACCAGGATCATTATCAAGTTTCTGCAAAACTTGCTGATTAGCTGATCTTTTGAATCAGGTGTGTTGGAGGCGGGAAACAGACACTACAATAAGCACAGTATTTTCTATACATGTTATGCTTCTGTTCTTTTGTGTGTGATGAAATACACTTTTAAAAAAATGTTTAAGCGATGTGTTTTAAAGCGTGCGGGATGGCCAAAAATATTTCGGCTGACCCTGACCCCTTCAGGAGGTCTACCTTGTGTGTAAGATGGTCCAGGTCGTCTCTGATCGTGTTGACGTCTTCCTCCAGCTGCTCAGCCTTGAGCTCCAACTGTCTCGTCGCGCCGCTGTAAGTCTTCATTACTCTCTGAAGAGAAATAGCGATTTAAAAGTCCTTTGAGGCCACCGTATTCTCTGAATTTGCAGGAGCGCGTGCGGGTCACGCCGGTACCTCGGCGTCAGAGACGATCCCCTTAGGGTGAATCAGCGTTGAAACGGGAAGGGAGATGTGAGTGATCCCACGCAGGTCGCCCTCGTTGGCCCTCAGGCGGAGGAGTAAAGCTTCAGTGCAGCACTTCAAGGCTGTCGCGAGATCACAAGGAAAGGCCTCATTACTACTTGAGTGGTCGACCGGTAAACCTTAGTGCTTAGGGAGAGATTGGAAGAAGCTCACTGTGGAAATGATCCTCACAGCTGTTGTTGCCAGGTGAGATGCATTCTAAGAGAAAAGTAAATACACGATCAATGGGAAAATAGTCATTCATTTTCAAATAATTAATAATAAAACTGAGAATAATTATTTTGACAATCATGACATTTAAAAATAATAATAATAGTGTCGGTATCTAGTTCGATTAAAATGACAGATGGGCAAGTACGGATACCAACCTTATTTTAAGGTATTGGATACTCGTGGAGGCTTCCGATACCAAGAACTTATAGCAAAGAAACATTTACCATCGACTAAGTCCTCCTCTGTAATAGTTATTGCTATACTGTATCAATTTAACATATCAGCAAATCGTCTACGTCAAAAAGGAGCATCATTGTTTTAAAGGAAATGTTATGTAGCAAAAGCACGACTCGCGGTCTAGGCATTCGGTATCGGTGAGTAGCAGTCAGTTATAATGATAATAATAACAAGAATAATGAAATAATTGAAAACGACCGGATCAACCTCAACAAAACTCCTTATGTCATTTTGGTGAATATAGTTCACGTAAATGGAAATTGCATAAAATATTTTTTCATGCTGTTCATTATATTCATCATATTTAATGAAATAAACTACCAATTGTAATTTTTATTCACGGTATTATGAATTTTCTGTTTTTTTTTTTTTTCTAGTTACAGTTACAGTCGTAGTATAATTATTTTTTTATAGCCAGTATTTTTTGTCAGTGACAAAACTGAGGTAGTAAAAAGTAGGAAGTGTGTTAGTCAGCGTTTCATGACCTTTACCGAAGGTCTTTGCACTACTCTGTCGTTGTCAAAGATGTTTACCTCCGGTCGAGGAATGACAAATGTTCCCATCGCCACCTCTGTCGCACTCGCATGGCTTGCAGCTGCCTCCATGGACCGCTGGGTCGCCATAGTAACCAAATGCACATCTTCAGGCGGGAAAAGAGCCAAGAACAAACGGACAGGGTTCACTTTTTGCAGATGTTGTCAACGGTAGCATGTTGTGACACACCTCTCACATCTGGATCCCGCATAGCCGCGTTTGCACAAACATTCGACCACCCCGGAGCCGACGTGCAGGCATGCCAAAGCCTGACTTGGATAAGAAAAGATGCAGAATTAAAATCCAAACAGGTGCACGGGAGAAAGCTTTGCTTTAGCGAAAACTGACTTACTTGTTCCACGTGAAGGGACATAGGCAAGGGCGGCAAGTTTTTTGGGCAGCATCGCCATGGTAACCCTCCTGGCATCGCTCACAGTGGTCGCCCGCTGAGTGGAACCGACAGTTCTGGAGGTTGTTTATATGACAACATGGTGAGAAATGCTGCTGAATCGGTTTTAGAAATGTATTACATTGTCTACGCAGTGGTTCCTTGATATATAACATCCTGTAATTTTCATATCGATAGATAGATCATGTTCAAAGATGTACAATATAAAGTCAATGTACAGCCGTTGCTTTCTGTAGGCGTAAAAATCAGGATTAAAGAGGTTTGAGACATTCAATAATCTCTTTCTTTGCAAAAATGAGGCTGAGTTTGAATCACTTCTGGTTTTCTCTTCTTCTTTTGAACCACCGATTGGTGGTCAACTCTTCACTTTTGTCATTCAATAAAGAAACCGAATACAATGTTAAATTTGCATAAACGTCATCAAGTGTAATGAGTAATATTACTTTGGCGAACCAATCCAATTGTAATACCGGTAGTTACACGATTGAGAAATTTGACCAAGGTCACTTGCACCTGTAATCGGTTACATTTCCGAAGTAATCTTCCCAACACTGTTATGGATGTACATGTCTATGCGAGCGTGCACCAACCACACACTTCCCCGTGAGCTCGTCACACTGGTCGGAGAGTCCGTTGCAGCTACATGGCACACACTGACCTCGGAGAGGCCCGCTCCACTCCCTGTAGAAGCCTGAACTGCACTTCTGCACACACACTCAAACAGAGTTTGATTGTGGGTCAATAAACACAAGCAAACGCTCCAACACGGCTTGACCCAACACCGATGGATCATGGCACCGTAATCAGAGCGCAAAGTGATACATTGCACCTGTGTGTGCCGTTCAAGTGTTATGTCAGGCTCACTCGCAACTCCATTTGTCACAAGGCGCGCAGACATGAAGTCGGCGCCGGGAACGGGAAAGAGGAAACGTCATTGTGTATGAAATGTGTGTAATTTCCAAATGGAGCTTTTTTTTTTGAAACTTATCTTTAAAAAGCTTTGTTTTTCCATTCCGACGTAGTTTATTTTTCCTTTACTTGGTTTTGTAACAGGACGCTTCATTAAGTACACCTACATGCCGAAATACATGAGGCGCGCAACAGTGGAAATGCCATTAATCCGTTCCATGCATCCCAAAACCAGAACAACATCATTTGCGTATAATGTGTTTTTATGGAGGAAAATAGCATTCTTTGTTATACTTGATAAAACCAAACAGTAATGACATAATGACATACCATCTAAAATAATAAAGCTAATTTGTCATGCTTTCTTATAGGCGTAATATCCTCTCTTGGCTTCTCAGTGTGGCAGGATTATAAGAAGTTCTCCGCAGAGGACAAAGAATATATGCCCCTGTCGGATTGTCTGTCAACATGTTTGACTGTAGTGTTTCCCATTGTATGTTAGCATTCAGCTAGCAGAGGCTTTGTCGCTGTTTTAAATACAAAATGCGCAATTCACGTTGTTGGACGTTTAGTTTGACAGGAACCTTCAGCTGAACGTGGTGATAATCAGGTTGACATACCACAATTTGGGCAAAATTGAACCAAATCGCTCGCTCACTTTATTATTGGTCATTTATTTCCAATGATTTTTTTTTACTCATTATCATTTTGAATCGTGTGTCTAATTTTTGGGAATGTCATCATTTTTTTTTTTTAATCTGAAGGACTGTTTTTAACATTTTGCATTTTCCTCAGTGATGAACAGATGCATTTGAATGAAGGCCAGTATAGGACGTGTGTGTGTGTGTGTGTGTGTGTAATTTGGTGCTGATCCAAAATAAGATTATTCCCCCGTGTTAACTTTGTAAACTGTTTTTTTTTTTTTTTTTTTTTTTTTTTGCTACAGCTCTCTCATCAAATGACGTTGGATCATGCAGTCAATGAAGTCAGACCACATTACCTGCGCAATGAGGCCTCCCGTCTGGTCGCTCGGGGATAGTTCGCAGAACCTTTTGCCGCTTTGTGGCCTCTGACGCACAACACAGAGACAAACACGTGCCAATAAACAGCCCCAAAAGTAAAGCCAGAAGATAATATTCCTTGGCATTCTTCACTGACGGACGCAATGTTCCCGTTCAGGTGAACTGAGATGAACTTTGGAGCTTTTTTTTTTTTTTTTTTTTTTTTTTTTGGTATGAGACAGGTGGACAGACACAGAGGAAAAGAGAAAGTGTGAGAAGGTGCAGACGAGCGTCGTTGGGGTTCAAGGTTCAGTGAAGGTGTGGTTGCACAAACCCTGTTTGAACTTTTGTGTGTGTGTGTGTGTGTGTGTGTGTGTGTGTGTGTGTGTGTGTGTGTGTGTGTGTGTGTGTGTGTGTGTGTGTGTGTAAATTTGGGACTGACATTTTACGGCGTGTGAGTCAATTCAACAGAAACTCATTGTAAAATATTTGATCGACTCGACATAAGCAATTGATCATGGCAGAAACGAACATTTGTATGGCAGGAGCTTGTTCTAAGAGATGAGAAATTTTCGATGTGCACAAGTGACACATTGATCTGAAGATTGAACAATTAAGTTGTGAGAAATTCAATTTGGATTTTCTGGTTAAATCTCAGGTTTTAATGTGGAGTTCCTGTCCAACATCTTACCCGATCTTTAACCTCACTAAGATCACCCGAGTTCGTCGACGGACAAGGCACCCAACTTCCTGGCGGAATGCCGCAACCCCCCGGGACGTCGCCGTCTTCCATCTCTTGGTGGACTGGACGTCAGTGGTGACCCCTTGTAACACTTGATATTTTTGTCTAGCCTACATTGAACAAATGTTCAGTCTTGGTTAAGGTGTCTGTGGGGCCTGACTTTTTTTGACTTTTGCGCTTTAGAGAGGGCAGGGAAAAGTCACCACACTCACACTAAAAAAAAAAAATGCTTGACATCCACTTCTGTTCATACTCGACTCACCAGGTCCCCATACTTATTCATGACCATGGCGAACGGCCTCCTCCCTGTGAAAAATCCTAGATTGTTCTCCTCTATCATACGCTCGTTCTGCTCTCAGATGATCCGGTTGTGATGGTCATCCTGCACAGTCACGGTGAATGGAAATGAGCCGTGTGTGTGCGTGTGTGTGTGTGCGTGCGTATGCATATGTGTGTGCGCTCACCATGTCATCGTAGGACACGCCGTGCTGCTCTACAACATCTTCCAATCAGAGTCACACGCGGCGCGGTGCAGGCCGGACTGAGCCGTAACACGCTCGCACTGCAACAAACTTGGACTGTCTTCCACTGAGGTTCAATGACAGACATGCAGTCCACCTACAAAAGTTCAGGATATAAATGGGCTCTCCGGTGAAATTGCAGGCTTAACCCAAAATGCACTCTTAACCTTTACAGGTGAATTTCATTCGACCTTTTCTGAACTTTCAAATGCGAGTTCTTCTGTTTCAGTACTTTTTCTACAACCTGTTGTTCTGTTTCAGGAAGCTGAAAAATTCACGACAAGTGTGTGTGTGTGTGTGTGTGTGTGTGTGTGTGTGTGTGTGTGTGTGTGTGTGTGTGTGTGTGTGTGTATAT